>NW_007076497.1:235876-318977 GCF_000164805.1 Carlito syrichta | reverse complement strand
GCAGTGGCCGCTCCCGGCCATCGCAGCCTCGACCTGCTGGCTCCAGCGATCCTTCCACCATAGCCTTCCAAGTACCTGGAACTACAGGCACGTGCTACCAAGCCGGGCTAATTTTTGATTTATTGTAGAGATGAGGTCTCGCCAAGTTGCCCAGGCGGGTCTCAAACCCGTGGGCTCAGGCAATCCACTCACCTCCGCCTCCCAAAGGCACGGGATTACAGGCTGAGCCACCGAGCTCAGCTCAGATTCTTATAGTTTAAGGTTTTATGTTTAGGTCTTTGATCCATTTAGAGTTAATGTGTATGGTGATAGATAGGGATCCTGTTTCAATCTTCTGCATGTGGTCAGCCAGTTTGCCCACATCATTTACTGATTAGGTTCTCCCCTCCAGTGGCTGTTGTTGGAGGCTTTGTCAAAGATGAGTTGGTTGAGAAATTGAGGCTTTGCTTCTGGAATCTCTATCCTGTTCCACTGGTCCGTATGCCTGTTCTTGTACCAACACCAGGCTGTTTTTATTATTGTAGCCTTATAGTAAATTTGGAAGTCTGGAAATGTGATACCTCCTGCTTTGTTTCTTTTGCTGAGGATTGTTTTGGCTATTCATGGTCGTTTATGTTTCTATATGAATTTCTGTCATCATTTCCAGGTCTGAGAAGAATGATGTTGGTAATTTAGTGGGTATTGCATTGAATCTGCAGATGTCGTTGGTAGGATGGACATCTTAACAATGTTGATTCTTCCTATCTATGAGCATGAAATATTTTTCCATTTGTTTGTGTCTACTTGGATTTCTTTGAGCAGTGTTTTGTCGTTTTCATTGTAGAGGACTTTCACTTCTCTAGTTAGGAAGATGTCGAGGTATTTCACTTTTCCGTGGTGATTGTGAATGGGATTGTGCTTTTTATTTAGTTCTCCACCTGCTTGTTGTTGGTGTATAAGAATGCAACTGTCTTTTGCACATTTATTTTGTACCCCAAGACTTTGTCAAAGTCCTTTATCAGCGCAAGCAGGCTTTTGACAGATTCTCTTGGATTTTTGAGTATAGGATCATATTGTCAGCAAAAAGGGATAACTTAACTTCCTCTTTTCTTATTCGAATACCCCTGATTTCCTTCTCTTATCTAATTGCTCTAGCCAGGACTTCCAACACAATGTTGAGCAAGAGGGGTGAAAGTGGGCAGCCTTCTCTTGTTCTGGTTTTCAGGGGAAATGTTTCCAGTTTCCGTCTGTTTAGCAATATGTTAGCTGTAGGTTTATCGCAGATGGTGCTTACTATTTTGAGATATGTTCCTTATATACCTAGATGTTTGAGGGTTTTTATCAAGAAGGGATGCTGGATTTTATCCAAAGCTTTATCTGCATCTAATGATGTAATCATGCAGTTCTTGTTTTTACATTTTTTGATGTATTTGTTTTACAGTATTGCAGATGTTGAACCAACCCTGCATCCTTTTTCCCACTTTTTAATGGGGTTATTTCCTTTTTTCTCACTGAGCTGTTTCAATTCTTTGTGGATTCAGGTTATTAGTTCTTTGTCAGATATACAGTTTTCTAATATCTTCTCCCATTCTGTAGATTGCCTGTTTGGTCTGTTAGTTTTTTCTTTTGCTGTGCAGAACTTTTTAGTTTAATTATTTATTTTTGTTTTAGTTGCATTTGCTTTTCGAATTTTAGCCATAAATTCTTTGGCTGGGTTGATATCCATAAGAGTTTTTCCTAGGTCTTCTTCTAGGACTTTTATGGTTTCAAGTCTGACATTTACATCTGTAATCCATTTTGAGTTAATTTTTGTATATGGGAAGAGATAGGGATCAAGTTTCATTTTCCTGCATACAGCTATTCCATTTTACCAGCATCATTTGTTGAATAGGATGTCCTTTTCCCAGTGCATATTTTTCTCTGCTTTGTCAAAGATCAGTTAGTTGTAGATATTTGGGTTTATTTCTGGATTCTGTTCCATTTTTCCATGTGTCTGCTCTTGTACCATGCTGTTTTGGTGATTGCAGTCTTATAGTTTAAAGTCAGGTAATGTGATGCCTCCAGCTTTGTTCTTTTTGCTTAGGATTGCTTTGTCTATTCTGGCTCTTTTTTGATTCCATATAAATTTTAGGATTTTTAAAAATTCTGTGGAAAATGTTGGTAGTTTGATTGGCATTGAATTTGTAAATTACTTTGGTCATATGGTCACTTCAATCATGTTATTTCTTCCAATCTATGAGCATGAAGTGTTTATCCATTTGCTTGTTGAGAATCTTTGCATCTATGTTCATAAGGGATATTGGTCTATAGTTTTCTTTTTTATTGTGGATTTTCTTAGCTTTGGTATCAGAGTGATGCTGGCTTTGTAGAATGAGTTAGGGAGCATTCCCTCCTCTTCAATCTTGTGGAATAACTTCAGTAAAAATGATAACAGTTCTTCTTTGAAGATCTGGTAGAATTCAACTCTTGAATCCATCAGGTCCTGGACTTTTTTTGTTAGGAGACTTTTAATTACTGTTTCAATCTCATTACTTATTATTAGTCTGTTCAGGGTTTCTATTTCTTCCTGATTCAAGATTGGGAGGTTGTATGTTTTCAAGAATTTATACGTTTCCTCTAGATTGTCCTGTTTGTTTGGATAGAGAGTTCATAATAGTCTTTGATAATCTTTTGAATTTCTGTCATATCAGTAGTAATGCCTCCTTTATCATTTCTGATTGAACTAATTTGAGTCTTCGTTCTTAATTTCTTATAATCTAGCTAGTGGTCTATCAGGTTTTTTTGTATCTTTTCAAATAACCATCTTTTTCATTTAGTTTGGCTCCTATCTTTGTTATTTCTTTTCTTCTGCTAGCTTTGGGTTTGGTTTGTTCAAGTATTTCTAGTTCCTTGAGGTTTGATGTTAAGTTGCCAATATGTGATCTCTCAGTCTTATTAATGTAGACTTTAAACACTATAAATGTTTCTGCAAGCACAGCTTTGGCTGTGTCCCAGAGGTTTTGATAACTTTTTTCATTTTTGTCATTCATTTCAAGAAATTTTTAAAATTTCCATCTTAATTTTATTGTTGACCCAAGGATCATTCAGGAGCAAATTATTTAATGTCCATATTTTTGTTTTGTTTTGTGAGTTCTTGGAGCTAATTTCTAGTTTTAATCCACTGTGGTCTGAGATGATATAATTTAGATCTTTTTGAATTTATTGAGACTCAATTTGTGGCCTATCACATGGTTTATCTTGACAAATGTCCAATGTGCTGATGGGGAAAATGTGTATCCTGTAGTTTGGGGATGGAATGTTCTATAGATGTCTGTTAGTTCCATTTCCTCTATAGTTTTATTTAACTCCAATGTTTCTTTGTTGACTTTCTGCCTTGATGATCTGTCTATTGCTGTCAGTAGTGTTGAAGTCTCCCACTAGTAGTGTGTGTGTGTGTGTGTGTGTGTGTGTGTGTGTGTGTGTGTTTTATCCATTCTGCTAGTCTACATTTTTTTAGTGGGTCATTGAGACCATTTACACCCAAAGCTAATAATGATAGGTAAGGTACTATTGTATTTATCATACTGGTTATTGTCTGGCTGTTTTATTTATTTTCTCTATTATGTTTGTGTTCCATAAAACCAGTGAAGTTTGTGATTTCCAGCTGATATATTTTGACCTTTTGCTTCAGTATTTAGGACTCCTTTGAATATTTTTGTAGAGTTGGTCTAATGATGACAAATTCCCTCGGTGTTTGCTTGTCTGCAAAGGACTTCATTTATCCTTAATTTATGAAACTTAGTTTTGTGAAATACAATATCCCTGGATGATAGTTATTCTGCTTGAGGAGATTGAAGCTGGGGCCTCACTTCCTCTGGCTTGTAGGATTTCCTCTGAGAAGTCTGTTATTAGTCTGATAAGTTTACCTTTGTAAGTTAGTTGATGTTTTTGTATCAGTTCTCTTAAAATTATTTCCTTCACATTAAATTTGCATAGCTGGATAATTATATGCCTCAGGTATAACCTTTTTGCAATAACTCTTCTGGGAGTTCTTTGGCCTTCTTGAATCTAGATGTTTAGATCTCTTTCAAGACCAGGGAAATTTTCTTCCATTATTCCCTCAAATAGGTTTTCCAAACCTGTTGCTTGTATCAGGAGCACCTATGATTACTAGGTTTATACATAATTCCACATTTCTGGAGACTTTGTTCCATTCTGTTGATTCCTTTTTCTTTATTGCTGCCTGGTTAGGGTAATTCAAAAGCCTTGTCTTCAAGTTCTGAAATGTGTCTTCTGTTTGTTCTAGTCTGCTGTTAAAACGTTCCACTGCATTTTGTACTTCCCTAAATGCTTCTTTCATTTCCAGAATTTTAGCTTTTTTTAAGCATCTATATCTCTGGAGAATTTTTCATCCATGTCATGAATAGTTTTTCAATGTCTTTATGTTGATTTTCAATTTGATTGATGTTCACCAACTACTTTTGTCATCAACCATTTGAATTCTATGCCTGGAATTTCAAATTTATTTTTATTAGGATTTATTGCTGAAGAGCTCGAGGGTGTTGGACAACTCTGTTATTTTCATATTGTCAGAATTATTTTTCTAGTTCCTTCTCATTTTAATAGATGATTTCTTCTTATTTGATGTTAGCATGGGGCTGACATAGGCACTGTAGAGTACCTTTGGTTATATATAGGCTTTGTGTGGTATGTTTCTCAATTGTCAGATATGGTAACACTGTGCTGTGTATCTGCACTGGCTCATGGTGTCCTGAGTGGCCAGAGTAGCTTTGAAAGTGTTGTTATCTGGCACTTGGGATCTGGCTGTCCCCAAAGTTGAGTTACTGTATCTGATCTGGTTGGTTGTACTGTTGGCCTCTGGCCAGGAGGAGGTGCTTGTGGAAGAAAACTGGCCAGAGTGGCAGCTGTCGGGTTTCTTCTTGATAAGTGTAGGTCTAAGGAAGTGCCCAGCCAGTATAGTCTGTAGGAAGGGCTCTGGGGATTTCCCAAGTTATCGCTCTCTTTTGAACCTCCTGAAGAATTGCAGAAGACAGGAGATGAAGCACCCTGCAAGTGTGCACTCTTACCTGCAACAGTGGGGATCAGAAGAAAATCCCAGGCCACTGGGGTACATTGTTGTGCAGAGCAAAGAACAAGGAAAAAATGCAGGCCAGAAGATTTCACAAGGGGAGTAAAAGGTTGCTATAGCAACTTGTCCCACCGGGCTCCAGCCTTGGCTTCAGGCAATCTGTAATCTGAATATCAAGTTGCAGCCAACCTCAGGGCCTCAGGGCTTCAGGTGTTCTCAGGCAACTCACCTAGCCAGGAACTGTCTGTAGCTGCAAAGTTTGCTCTTGAGGCCAGTTCCCTCCTAAACTGGCTGGAAAAGAGCTGCCCCACCCTAAAATGTTGGAAATGGCAGCTGGCACTGCTCAAGTCTTTCTTCCTGTACCACTCCACTGCAGAGCAAGGCTGTGGGGAATGCAGTTTCCTGTGAGGGGTTGGAGTCTCAAAAGGCCTGGATGCCCTGAAAGCTCATGGAAGAAGCACAGAACTCCCAAATGTTTTATTACTCACATTCTCCACTATGTCTGGAGGCTATGGTAGACTGTGTTGATGCAGGAAAGAGTCTGGCCATTTCCAGCTTAGGTCAGTGGATTTTTTTTCTTGTTCTCTGCTCTAAGTAGTTATTATCACTCCTTTGGAGACTCATGGTGCATGCTGCTGGATCCTTTCCTCTCTGGGTGCTGAGGAAACTCTATCCATCTTGGTTTACTCTGTAGAAGAAATTTGCTCTAGCTGCCTCATGTTGACCATCTTAATCCAGAATCTTCAATTAATTTTTTAAAATAATATAAAAGCAAATAAACAGAAAAATTAAACTTTTCAACAAATGTGCTGAATAAGTTTGATTATCTATAGAAGACAAAAATGAATCTCAATCTTATATAAAAATTAACTCAAAATGAATCATAAGCTTAAATATAAAAGGTTAAAAAAAACTTTCAGAAAAAATGGGAGAAAAATCTTCAGGATCTAAGGCTAGACAGAGTTTGTTGGGTTGACACTAAAAGTATAATCCTCGAAAAAAATGATAAATTTAACTGTCAAAATAAAAAACAAATTTTAAAAAAGGCAAAACACAACAAAAAAGTGTGCCCTGTAAAAGACCCTGTTAAAAATGAACAAACTACAAACTGGGAAAACATATTTGCAAGCCAAATATACAACAAAGAATATATAAAGAATTCTCAATATGCAATAGTAAAAACATTACACTTTGTTAAATTGTACAAAAGACATTTCACTGAAAACAATATTCAGATGTAAAATAAGATGAAAAAGTTGTCAGCATCATTAGCTATTAGAATATTTAAACTAAAACCACAACACAGTATTACTACACATCTAACATAATGGCTAAAATTTAAAAAATAATGACAATACTAAATGCTGACGAAGATATAGAGGAACTGGATCATTCATACATTGCTGGTGAGATGTAAAATGGTGCAGCCATTCTAGAAGACAGTTTTGGCAGAGAAATACTAACATTAGCTACCATACAAATCATAAGTTGTACTCCTGAGCATTTACATGGGAGAAATTAAACACTGTTCACCACTATCACTCCAACACAACTTGTACATAAATGTTTATAGCAACTTATTTGCTCCAGAATGAAAACAAACAAGATGTCCTTCAGTGAGTGAACAATTAAACTATAGTACATCCATATCATAAAGTACTATTCAGCAATATGAAACAATGACCTACTAATATATGCAGTGACTGAGAAGAATCTCTAGAAAATTATTTTTAGTGAAAAAAGTCTATCCAAAAGATTACACACTATATGATTTCATTTATATGACATTACTGAAATGACAAAACTACAGAAATGGAGACAGACTTGTAATTGCCAGCAATGAAGACAAGGGATTGGAAGGGAGAAGAAAGTGGTGTGATTAAAAAAGGGCAAAACACACATGGCAAAAACAATATTCTCAATCTTGACTGAATCAATAACAATGTCCTGGTTGTAATATCAAACTATAGTTTTGCAGAATGATACCACTGGGGAAACTGGGTAAAGGGTAGATAAAATCTTCTTGTATTATTTCTTACAACAGCATACGAAGTTACAATTATTTCAAAATAAAAAGTTTAATAAAATTTTAAATAGAGGGAGAGCAGCATCCCATGTTTTGAGAGCATACAAGAGGGAATCTGGTTTGATTGTGGTTTATTAGGAAAGACATTCCTGAGATATAATGCCTAAATTACTGGTAAGACAACACTAGGAAACAGAAAGTAAAATAAATATTCTAGGCAGAGGGAGCTGCCTCTGTTTAAAGGCACTGTGGCAGGCAGGAAGATTAATATTGTGCATTGAAGAAAGAAAAGAATGCTTAAGAAGACTATTACATAATTGGCTTAGTAAGTTTTTCCTTCTTCACTACCATCTTTTGGATTATTTGATTGCAAGTCCCAATCACATTTTTTCTCTATACTGATTTTAAAATTATAGGCCCAAACTTTACCTATATAATGACCATTTGTATACTTAAATTGTACCCCACATCTTTAAAATAATTTTTTTAAATTTTCAGTTATTACTATAGAATCACTCTGTTTAGTACTGTAAGTACTAGTCACATTAAGTTCACTTTTAATCAATTAAAATAAACAACATTTAAAATTAAGATTCTCAGTCACAAGTAGTCACATTTCAAGCTCATAATAGCTGCATCTGGAGTGTAGTTCTATATTGAACAACTCTATAGAACATTTTCATTATCACAAAGAGTTCTATGTGATAGTGTTGTTCTAGAAATTTAAACATGCAGACTTAAAATCTAAAGTTCATTAGTCTTTGACCTATTCTGAAACAATGCAAGTACTTATAACATTTTTTAATGTAACTGTCTCCCCCGTGACTAATTTACTTTTTCTCTGTTTTTAGTTCAATCTTATATTTTTTAACCACACAAACTATACACGAAACTTTTGTTTTAAATAGTTAATATTTGCATAGACTTACCTTCATATGTATTATTTTCTTTCTATTTCTTCTTGTAACTCAGATATTCTTTCAGATAACATTTTCTTTTTTTCCTGAGGTACAGTCTATAGAAGTTTCCTTAATGGAGATATTTAGCTCTCCTCAAAGAGAGCTTTTAAAAAGAAAAATATATTATTTCAAATGTGAAGATACAATTCACTTTTTTCTGGCATTCTTGTTACTTTTGAGAAATCATCTGTCAGTATCACAGCCATTTCATCATGGGTAATCTGTCTTTCTTTCTCTTACTGCTTTTAAGAATTTCTCCATGTCTGTTTTGTTCTTCGTTGAAATTCATTGGAAAATAAATGTTAATGTATTTATTTTAGACGTGATTTAGTGGATTTTCTGTAATTGATAATTGTATTTTATTTACCAAGAAGCTTAGCCATCACCAATTCAAATATTGACTGCCCTCCATTCTCTCTATTTTCTCCCTTTAGGATTCCAATTAGATGTACCTTCTCACCTTATCTTTTATTCCTTTCAAATTCTCTTTTATATTTTCCATCTCTCTGCCCTTTTGTATGTGATCTGGATAATTTCTGTTTTCATGTTTTTGGGTTTTTTTTTCAGATTCCCATTCATCGATTGTCAAGTGCTCTCCATTATATTAATTCTCTATGTATCTGTTTAAACTCTATTGCTTATTTTATATTATTAAGGTATTCATTTCTAGAATGTTTACTTGTGTCTTTTTGCCAAGTCAATATTGATAGATTGTTCATTTCTCATCACACTTCCTATCCTAATTTTTATATATTTTTAAAGATCCTTTTGATATTCTGCATTTAAATTCTAATGTCTGTTTATAAATTTGTTTTTGTTTTGTTGTTTTTTGTTTGTTTGCTTAATCTTACTCAATCTGGCTATGCTTCTTTATGTTTTTATTTGTGTGTGTGTGTGTGTGTGTGTGTGTGTGTGTGTGAAAGTTTACTTTTTTTTTTTTTTTAAATCTGTGGGAATTCTTTGAGGTCTTAGTTTGTAACCTTCCAAATCGAATTTGGATTGGCTTTTGCAAGTTTCCTGGGGAATGACTGACTACTTTAAATATATATTTTAAGCTTTTTTTTTTTTCTTTCAGGTCACAAGGCTAGAATAAAGATTTATATATAGTCATTCTTAAAGGATTCTTTTTTCTCATTCTAAGAGCAGTTAGTTAAAAACTTTGTATGTATTCCCAATGCCTTTCTCAGCAGAAGAAAAACAATACCTGTTTTATTTTATAAGTAAGTCACTATTTGAAAGTATCAGCTTTATTCTAGGTATGTCTGTTTCTACCTCCTGTTCTATGTTGGATCAGGCTTAATATTTTTTTTCTGGTATTCGTGGCTCATTGTAATTTAAATTATAAACTACCTTGGCAAAAGCCAGATGCTGCAGATTTGCTCTTTTATTTAACGTTGTATCTTTAAGAAATTCCCTTACCTTTCTTTGTCTTGTCAGATTAATCATGCAGTATTTATCCAGTGTATCTGGTTCTATGTTTGGAGAAACATTTATAATCTCTAAGCCACCATATTGCTCAGCTTCCTAGCAGATTCCCTGGCTCTAAACTGGAGAGTTTAAATTAAAGTAAGATTAAGAGTAGAAATTATATGACAAGTTAGAAAACATTGCAATAACCTAGGCAAGAAATTGTAGCTTTTTTGTAGCTTCACCTGTGTACTTGCTAGAAGTGGATAATGGTTGACAGATTTGAGAGATACTCACTGTAAATCAACATTATTTGTACTGAATTTTGTGTGGAAGTTGGAGAAAGGTGTTTAAGATAATACCAATGTTCAGGGTAATATACAACTTATAAAACTGGATAGGTGACAGTGCTAATCCCTGAAAGGAGAAACAAGTTAAGGGAGTAAAAGTTAAGTGCAGTGTTTTGAAACAAATGTGGTATCTTTCAGATTCTAAGTGGCATATGTGGGTCTGAAGTTTTGAGTTAGAGTTCAAACTCTGAGTTTGAAATACAAATGCTTTTGTCATTCTCATGTAGGTGTGATTGAAAGCAGGCATGAATGAGGTTTTACAGGAAGAAGATAAAGTGGAATCAAAGCAGGCCCAGGAACAAACTTTGATGACTTTAACCTCTAATGCCCTCGAAGAGGAGGATAAGCCTGTAGAGACAGAAAAGAGAAGTCAACAAGTTAGAAGGAAGTTCAAAAGAAGGTAGTATTTCTTTTTATTTCATTTCTTCTTGTATCTACTCTCAGCCATTTTGACCTTTTCACCATTCCCTAAATAAATGCCTTGCTCTTCCTTTTTTATTTGCCTTCATACATGCTTTTTCTTCTAATTTGAATGCCCTCCATCCTTCTCCCTTTCTCCTTTTCCACCTTTCACTATCATTTCATCCTTCTCCCTTTCTTCTTTTCCACCTTTCACTATCATTTCTAATGAGCTTCCATATATCCTTTAAGTTCTGGTCCAAATATCAGCACTTTTAAGTAGTTCTTCTCAAATCCTGTCCTAAATCCATCCTAGATCAATGTTCACACCAGAGTTCGTTGTCCTTTTCTCTATCTCCATTCCTTGCACCATGTTGTATTTCAGTTATTTTTTCTGCAATCGAACTACAATTTCATCCCCTTAATAACAGAGTCAATGTCTTGTGTATGCCTGTTTCTCCAGTGCCTACCTAGCACAGCTCTTGGTTCACAGTTGAATTATTATTATTATTATTATTGAGTTGGGGTCTCACTCCATTGCCCAGGCTGGAGTGTAGTGGCACCCTCATACTACCCCAGTATTGACCTACTGGGCTCCAGTGATCTTTCCATTTCAGTCTTCCAAGTAGCCGGAACTACAGGCACATGATACCATGCCTGGCTAATTTTTTTGATTTATTGTAGAGATGAGGTCTCACCAAGTTGCCCAGGCTGTTCCCAAATCCGTGAACTCAGGCAATTCCCTCACCTCAGTCTCCCAAAGTGCTGGGATTATAGGCTTGAGTCACCATGCCCAGGCTTGAATTATTTTTAAGACTTAAAGTATAACTTCAATAGGGTACAGAAAGCATCTGGACAAAGATAAGTTATCCCACCCACCATCTGGCACTATAAAGACCTAAAGTATTCATACAAAATCAAGGCAGTCTGGAGTTGCTCATAGATGTCTACTAGGTATCAACTAAAATATGCACACACCTATATATCTCTCCCTTTTCCCTTCTACTCTTAATCATAAGATTGTTGCTGCCAGTGACATCTCTTTCAAATCTCATTGGAATCTTGCTTACATGTTCTACTTAAATATGCATTATGTAAACAAAAACATTAAGAAATGAATATTGTGGTCAGTATGGAGGAGACATCATTTGATTTGGAATTTTGTTTGTTTTTTTTTAGTTGGAATTTCACTCCATCAGCTGGGTTGGAGTGCAGTGGCAAGCTCACGGCCACAGGTGATCCTTCCGCCTCAGCCTTCCAAGTAGCTGGAACTACAGGCACGTGCTACCACGCCCAGCTAATTGTTTGATTTATTATGCAGATGTGGTCTCACCAAGTTGCCCAGGCTGTTCTTGAACCCGTGGGCTCAGGTCGTCCCTTCACCTTGGCCCCCCAAACGGTTGGGATTACAGGCTTGAGCCACCATGCCGGGCCATGATTTGTTTTTAATCCCTTGGCATTCTAAACAATTGCCTGAAGATAACACTGAACAAAATAAATGAACTAAACTAAGTAAACTAAAATAAAATACATGGCATGAGGATTGATGCCCCAACTTCAGGATGGGAGCTCTTCAAGAGGTGGTCAGAGAAGTGAAGGAAGTTTGGGGTAGAACTGGTGTTGTCTTTAAACAGAGAGAGACTGCTGAAAGAATCTGTTGGAAAGGAATTCTGAAAGAGGTTACAAAGTGGTATGTAGGTAGAAGGGGTGGTGCATGTGGGAATGTCTAACAGTCAGAAGAGGTTAGCTGCTAAGATCATCCTTTGCAGGGAGTAATACAGTTGCCCATAAAGACTTCAGTGATTCTCAGCATCTTGAGGATGTGCCTGGCTCAGGTTACCTAAAAGGATGGGACTAGGGACGATTTCAAAACTGTTTGGGTTTTCTTCCCAGTGTTAATGCTTATTATGACTGAAATGGGATGACAAGCAGCTTATGCTGCTGTAACATCAGTCCGTAAAAAATTGTGACAATGTCAGCAATCTGAAGCAGTTCTCTGGGGTACATGGAAAAATGTCTCCGTGAGGTCTGTTGGGTCTAGAATGAGAGAACTGTAGCCTCGCAGGAAATTGTTACTGATGGTCATCTTTCAGCACCCAACAGCCGCCACACCCAGAGTACAGTGTTCTCAGCATAGCATCCAATCTTTCTGTTATTTGACTGTTAATTTTCTCTAATTTCTCATTTCTTGTTATTTTTCTACACAACCCCTGTTTCATGGCAAGCACAACTACATATGAGTCCACAAACATGTCATGTACCTTCCTATTTATTTTTTTGGGTTTTTTTTGAGTTGGAGTCTCACTCCGTGGCGCAGACTGGAGTGCAGTGGCCGCTCCCGGCCACCGCAGCCTGGACCTTCTGGGCTCCGGTGATCCTTCCGCCTCAGCCTTCCAAGTAGCCGGAATTCCAGGCATGCGCTATCACGCCCGGCTGATTTTTTGATTTATTGTAGAGATGAGGTCTCACCAAGTTGCCCAGGCGGGTCTTGAACCCACGGACTCAGGTAATCCACTCACCTCAGCCTCCCAAAGCACAGGATTATAGGCTGAGCCACCGAGCCCGGCTGTACCTTCCTATTTCTAATGCAGCGTCTACGTGGAAAGCACCTTTCTCTGCTGGTTTAATCTAATCCATTCTCTTCTATGGCTCCTTTGCCAGGGACCCCTTTGAGACTCATCCTCTTTGTAACATGCATACATTGAATAGACACTGGGTTAGAACCTCATTCTGTTACTAGCTGGCTCTGTGATCTTGAGAAATTCATTTAACATCTCTGACTCTCAATTTCCTCATCTGTTATATTGATCCTATAAAGTTTTAGGGAAGATAAAATACCCTATCATGTAAAACAGCTAGTAGAGTTCCTGTGCTTAATAAATGTTAATTTTCATCCCCCATTCCTTATGTAGAACTTTCTGTGCACTGTCCTCAATATGTTTCTTTCCCTTACTATTTTGTAAGCTCCAGGAAGTCCAAGATCAGCACTACGGTTTTAATGTCTCTTTTCTCTCTCCACAGAGAACTTCTCACTCAACAAAACAATGATGAATGAAAAAGTAAGCACACATGTGAATAGAAGAAAATCCCATGACGATTTCCAGTTTTTCTGAACTGTTTTCTGGGCAGTAGAAATTGTGGCATTTTTAAACAAAAACAAAACAGACTCAAAGAAAGGCCAATGACCAGGCTGTCATTTTTGCTATGTTCGTCCCAAGGACCAAAATGATTTTATAATATCCCGAGGAGAAAACTGTACTTTGTAAAGGTCACAGGAAAATCTAGGCGGTATGTCTCTACTAACTTAAAACAGGTACAGAGCTTGGTTCCAAATCTAGACTCGTTCAAAGGATGACTTTCGGATTACTATTTATTTAAAAATATTTCATCCTTCTGTGCTCTTATTTTGATCCTGTTCTCCAAGGACTTCAGAAGTCACTTCCTCCCTCCGCATGATAGTTCCCTCTTTTGTAATGGGATGGGAGGTGGCGTTGGGGGGGAAAGAATGTATGGTGGTTGGGGGAGTTGACAGAACAAAATGGAACTGATTATTCTTCTGCAACACTGAGTCTGTGCACAAGGACACACAAGCACTTTAGAGTGCAGGAAGCAGTATGAGTCTTTCTAAGAATAAGCCAAGGAGCCAATGGAAACCTTGTGGAAGTGCCCACTGTGCCCTAGGCCCTGTTTCATCAAGCCTGGGCTGACCTTCCTTACTTGTTTAAAACAGGCAGATGGAAAAGAAAAGTAATGAAGCATAGAAAATGCAGTATCTGTTTTCAGGAGCTGAAGAGGTGCTAAATGTTGCTAAAGATTTTATCATCTTAAAGGATCTTAGTTAGAGGCAGCATTTAACCTCTGACTCCTGGTGGTTGCTCTCCAGAGGTCTCAACTCCTGCAGTAGAGTAGCACCTTCTCCCCTACAGACTTTCCCCACACTCCTGAGTTCTGCAGAGGAAAGACCCTTCCTGGGGATAACCCATATCAGTAAGAGGCCAGGAGCCAGGATCAGTGAGCAAGTCTTCCGTTCTTAAGGGCTCACATTGCCTAAGAGTCCCCTGAGTGGCTTTTGAAAGTCAACAGAGCTACCTAGCCCCACTCCCTGCTCATCTCTTCCCCACACTCTTAGAGAACCACAATTTGGGGCTGGGGACTAAGCAACTATATTCTCAAAACCTTTTGTTTTCTCTATAGTATCAAATAGTGAAAGGCAGTCTAAAGCAAAGATCAGGAACAACCCAGACAGGCTGGGTGTGTTTCCATTAACCCGTTTTAGACAAGTTATTTAATCTTCCTGTGCCTGTTTCCTCATTTGCAAAAGGGTGATTGTAACTACATCACAAAAATGCTATTAAAATTAAATGTTAGTATTTGTAGAACATTTAGAACAGTGTGTGGCACACAGTAGACATGACATATGACTTTGATAAATAAAACTCATAATGTGATTGCTTAGTATTTTTATCTAATCCAGTAGTTCTCAAAGTATAATGTTGAGATCGGAAACCTCAGCATCACCTGAAACTTTTTAGACATGCAAATCTTCAAAGTTCCACCCCAGACTTACCTATTAAATCCAAAATTCTGGAAGTAGGAACCAGTAGCCTGTTTTACCAAGCCTTCCAGGCACAAGCTGAGTTTGAGAACCATGAACTCTAATTCAAATTTATCTTCTTAACCACACATCTTTGTTTATTCCTTCCTGAGATGCATTTGAGTCATTCTAGACCAAGTTGCATTTTTATTAATGAGGATGCTTTTGGTTACAAGTGACAGATACCTTTGTCAAGCCAACTGAAGCCAAAAGAGGATTTATTGCCTCATGTAACAGTTAAGTTCAGTGGTCATGATAACCTCCAATATTTATTACTTGGTACTGTTCTAAGCACGTTATATATATTAATGCATTTAATTTTCACAACAGTTCTATAAAGAACTGAAGGTACAGGAGCTTACTTAGAAAATAATGGTAGACCTGAGGTTACCACATGCAAGGCCACCCTACAGTAGCGCTCTCAGCCACTTGTGAAGCAAGGCTGGGTCCAGGTGCTCATACTAGGACAGCTGTTTTTGTCCATTTGTGTTGTTATTTTTAAAATCCCACAAACTAGGCAACTTAAGTCATAGAAATGTATTTCTTGCAGTTCTAGAGAGATTGGGAAGTCCAAGATCAAGGCACTGACAGAATCCATGTCTGCTGTGGGCTGCTCTCTACTTCCATATGCACCTTGTTGCTGCGCCCTCATGTGGTAGAAGGAGGAAGGGCAAAAGGGACAAATGCTCTGTCCTTACCTGGCAGAAGAGACTCAAAGGCCAGATTTGCCCCCTCAAACCTTGTTATAAGGCACGAATCCCACCTTTGAGAGTGGAGCTCTCAAGACATAATTAATTACTGAAGACTCACCTTTTAATATGGTTGCATTGAGAGGTAAATTTCAACATCAATTTTGGAGGAGACACAAACATTCAAGCCATGACAACAGCTGACTCTGCTATTTTCCATTCTCAGGCATTGCTTTTTATTGGATCAGTCTCATTCTCAGGCAGTCAGTTCCTGTGTAGAGCCATAGGTGTTCCACAATAATGTCCTTTTATATGACTATATACAGAGGAAAATAACTTTTGACCCTCAACTTTCCTAACTAAATCCATGAAGTTGACTCTGTCTAGACTGACCTGTACTTCTTGTCCCTCCCTTGACCAATCACTGGAATGGACTCTAGAGAACTACATATGTCAATTGACCAGGATGTCACATGGCCACCCTAGATTCAAGGGCCCACAGGGCCTAAGGGTCTTGAGGAAACTTTCTCCTCAGTGGTATAAATCAGAGACGGAATGCTACCTAGGCAAAAACCAGCCACACTACTTGCTAAGCTCTGTTTTAAAAGGTTTATACAAGGGGGAGACCCCCCCAAAACTGGAATTGTCTTTTAGAGGGCGGACCTCCTGTAATACACTTGGAGTTTGTTCCTCTGAATCAAATGGTCAGCCAAAGTTTTTACCTGTGTCACAATTTGCAGAAGAAACATCCTGAGTTGTGGCAAACAGGTGATCGGTTCTCCCACCATGGCAATGTACCCACTCACACTGCACTGAGTGTTCAGCAGTTTTTGAACAAAAACAGCCTCACCCTGGTGCCCCACCCTCCCTATTCACCGAGTCTTGCCACAGCAACTTATTTTGTTTCACCAGATTTTTTTTTTTAAGTCCTTAAAAGAAAATGTTTTACTAATGTGGAAGAAGTAAAACCAAAAAAATGGAGAAGCACTAAAAGACATCCAAATTGATGAGTTCAAAAACTGTTTTGAGCAATGGAAAAAGTGTCTCAATAAGTGTATTGTGTCAAACGGAGAATACTTTGAAGGTGACTGAAGTTTAAACATGTAAGAATAAATATACTTTTTTAATAAATAAATTCTGGGGTTTGGGGAGTCCTCCCTCACACATATAAAACTATTGAATCATCACAATAATCCTATGACATAGATACTGCCATTGCCTCTATTTTTTTTTTTTTGTTCATTTGTTTGTTTCTTAATTTGTTTGTTTTTGAGTTGGAGTCTCACTCTGTCTCCTAGACTGGAGTGCAGTGGCATGGTCATGGCTCACTCACTGCAGCCTGGAACTTCTGGGCTCAGGCAGTCCTTCTGCCTACAGGTGCACACCACCACACACAGCCAATTATTGTAATTTTTTTGTAGAGATGGGTTCTCACTATGTTGTCTAAACTGGTCTTGAATTCCTGAGCTCAAGCAGTCCTCTCACCTTGCCTTCCCAAAGTGCTGGGATTACAAGAGTGGGCCACCATGCCTGGCCTTTTCCCATTTTTAAAGTGAGACAACGTAGGGACCAGAAGACTAAATAACTTGCTCTGAGTCATATAAGTAGTGAATAGCAGAACTAACATTGGACTCTGAGAAACCTGGCTCTGGGATACTATGTACTTAGCAACTAGACCAAACGGACTGCAATGCTTTTGTCAGTTCTAAGTTAAAGGTACTTCTTATCCTGTAGATCAGATTCAACTTTCTTTAAACATAAGAAGACAAAAAAGACTCCTAATCTACTGCATCTGGAGGTTTCTCCCAACAGCATATACTTTCCTTCTTTACTATTCACAATATTGCAAACATTGCATCTCAGAGTAGGGTAGCTAGATTTAGCAACTGAAAGCACAGGACATCTAATTAAATTTTAATTTCAGATAAGCAACTTTTTGTTTGTTTAATATAAGTATAACTCATGCAATATTTTATCTGGCAACTCTACCTTAGAGTTGGGATTCTCAGGTGACTAAGAACATCTCAGAATACCCAATATTCTGTTATACCATCATAAAATGGGTTAAGACAAGCAGAAATCTTGTCTATCTTTTGGCCAATATTTCCTCCAAGGTTTAGAATTGTTTCTGCCATAGAATAGTGCCTGTATGTAGAAACGTTAAAAACACAGACTCCACTCCAAAAACCAGAATTCCTTGGGTTCCTTGGGTTTCTTCCTCTTACTAGTTGTGTAATCCAGACAAGTAACTTGCCTTTGTAAGTCATAGTTTCCCCATCTGCAGATGAGATACAATAGTGCCCATTTAATAAAGTTGTTTTAAGAATGGAGTCAATTTACATAAAACACTAAGAAGACAGGAGAATAAAGGTAGACACTGGCAATTGAGAGAAAGAGAACAACTATCAATGGCACAATTTCCCTTCTCAGAGAGGGGAATCTCTAGAACTGGCTTTCAGTCTGCCTTTCACGGAAACCACAAACCAGGATTGGAGTCCTGCTGCTCCCCCATAAGTAGCAAAAGCCTCCAAGAAAGAGCAGGCTGTTACCTTCTGATGACAAGAAAGTAAAAGTGAGGATTATAAGATACATGTCCCTAGAACTGAAATCTAGATCCCAAGAAATTAAAATCCTAGAAGATGTTGTCAAATAGATTCACCAATTCCACCCCCGGATAGAAATGTGTTGTGCTTACAACATAAGCATCTGCAAACACCAATGCACCAGGGTTGGGATGACTTTTTTTCCTAAGAGAAGAAGAGATTGTTTGTAAAGCCTGAAAACAGCCCCTCTACTCTCTAAATTGTTGAATTGTTGGCTCCTCCTTTCCCATTCCAGTCAACATTTCTTACAAAAACCTAGCCATCTTCAGGATTCTCCATGGTGGATAACTCCCATCTTGTTCTTTCCCCACTCCTCCTTGCCCTTTTGGGACCCATCTAGTTAGTAGAGCAACAGTTCTCACTCCTCCAATGAGCAGTAAAATGTAGCATAGTATAAAGAGCATGGAATTTCCAGTCAGGAAGCCCTCAGTGTAAATTTCAAATATACCCATGGCTAACTGTGTGACTCTACATGACAGTAATAATCCTCTTCAAGCTTCAATTTTCTTGCCCTCAAAATGTAAGTGATTATAATTCTGATTCCAATAACTATTGCTGTGTAACAAATCACCTCCGACTTAATGACATTATACAACCATTTGCTTATACTCATGGATTTTGTAGGTCAGTAATTTTGAAAGGGCAAATTGGGCAGCTGGTTTCTGTCCCTGTTGTCTGGGGCCTCACCTGGGAGGAGAAGAGGCTAAAAAATGACTTAACAGATGAGGGCTGGAATCATCTGATTCTAAAGCCTGAATTAGGAGGACTCAAGGTGTCTCCACTGATGAGAGCACCAACATATAGTTTCTGCAGGCTGCTTAATTTTCTCACAGTATTGTGACTCAGAGTAGTTGGTCTTCTTACAGGGAGGCTCAGGGCTCCAAAGGTATGTGTTCTCACCAATGAGACAATATTGGAAGTCTGGCTTTGTTACCTCTAATATGTTCTGTTGGCTGTAAGCAAACCACAGGACTGCCCAGACTCAAGCAGAAAGGAGTTAGCCTCCACCCCTTGAATGGGAATGGCAAAGTTCTGGACGGTATGAGAATAAAGATATTGTTTAAGCCATCACTGGAAAATAAGATCTTCCACATTCCCTATAGAATCATCATGAAGTTGAACTAAGATGTTACAGATACAGCAGCCCTTTTGAAAGCTTCTATAATCATGTTTTTCCTCTTCCCATGAATCAAAGAATCTTTAGGCCATTTGGCATGTCTGGAATTGAACTGGATCTACAGCACCTTTTCTTTCAAACAATAATAACCAATTAATAATAACAGCCTGCCAAATATCAGGACCTATTCTAATACAACACTTGCTCTCATTTTCTGTTACCCACAACCTTTAAATGTGAGCGTTATTATCTCCATTTTACAAATGATTAAACTAATATTCAGAAAGTATAATTGGTTGTCCAGTGTCATGCAGAAAGTCATACTCAGAGCCCACATTCCAAACTAGACCTAACTCCAAAATCCTTACTCTTCCACTCTACTATGCTGGTGTGCTTAGTGGTCACTTCTTGGAGAGGATGTGGTCTTTTTGGTTGTATGCTGGCAAATAGTTGACCACCCCTTTGCCAAAAACAAAAACAAAAAAGTAATATGTATGTATACATGAATATGTATTGCATTGACTATAAATGTTACTGATGTAAAGGACATGGAATGCATAGTTTACAAATAATAAAACACACACTACTTTTTATTCAAATTTCTACATAGCCAACTGATTCTTACAAAATACTTATCTTTATTTTTGGTGAACTCTGGTATTCATAGCTAACCTGTGGCTTCCATTGGTAAATGAATGTAATTCTAGTATGAACTTAAGCAGATATTTTTTGTTTGTATCAACGAGTACAATGAAAATGAAGCCACAAAGACATATGTGAGAAATCCACACATTCATCAATGACATGACTGACTTCTTGGTTGAATAAAATAATAGCATTCACATAATGGAAAAAATATTTCCTCAAACCTTTTGTGTGCTGTTCACAATGTAACAAGGAAAGGTATGACACACTTTTGAGTTTAATCTGCATTATTAACATTTTTTTCAAAATTTTCTTAAGTCTACATAGCCCACACACATACACACACACACACACACACACACACACACACATACACACACACACACAGACACACACACAAGTCAAGCTCTGACTTGTAGAATTTGCTGATTTTCGTGATGTAAATACTTCTATGATGGCCAATTTCAAGCTACCAAACTGACATCACTGAATATGGAGTTGAGAACAGATGAGTAGCAATACCACATTATAGATTTCTGTATATCTACCTTATAGATGCAATAGGTAAATAATCTTAAAAGAACATTTAATTTAATTTTTAGTAATGACTATATACAGTAACCACTTTGCAAAGTTTCTAAAAATTTAACAATTGGCTTTTACAACCTGTGTCTGCCAGTTCCACACACAATCAGTCTCCTTCATCTCCATTTGACTTCTACTCACATTTGACTATGTCCTGATAATGCCCCCAGTCTCTCTTGCTCTGTTTTTCTTTACTCCCAGCATGCTCTGGGCCAGGTGCCAATATTGTAGGTTGTAAAGTAGCATAGATACTGCCATGTTTACAAGTTAGAACTATTAATTTTTCTATGTGTCAAAGTTACAGTAAATTTTCCTTCTTTTTCCCTGAGGGGACTTCTCGGTTCTATCTTCCTATCACCCATGGGTCAAGGCACAGTTTATGGTGAAGTCTGATTGGTTTCTTACAGTTTGGGCAATGATAGACATCCCCTCCAAGTGGTTTTCTCCACTCATGTAAATATACCCCATCAGCCCTAGCCTCACTTTGAGGTGCTCTCAGATGCAAGTTGTTCCATTTTATTTCCATGCTGTAACTCATTAAAACTGTGTTTCACTCCAGCATTCTACTCATTACAATGGACAGAAAGAGCTTTGCTTCTGGGAAGCACGGTTATAATGAGGGCAGAGTGTTCAGCACAAAAACAGCTCCTAATAGCTCATTAGGAAAATTGACTAGTTAGGCAGAACTGTTGTTCCTTCACTTTGGCTAAAGATCTGAAAGCCTTTCCTTCTCCAAGAGCTGGGAACACTAAAGATGCAACCTGTGTCCTTAGCCAGGGCTAGCTGGGCAGAGCACAAGCTCTGGCTTCTTTGCAGAAAAGCCTTCGCATTCCCTGGTGGTCAGGCAGTGAGGAGACCATCCACATAGTTGACCATTCATCCTGAGGAATAGGCCACATGTTCCTGTGTAAGCGTGTATACACATGTATGTCTTCTTGTACTGGAATAGGGAAAAGGAATAAAAAGGAAATGAGGGAGTCAGGAGCCATGACAGCTCTTTGTTCCACTGATTGGAGCAAGATATTATCAGTTGGCTGGGAATCTTGAAATTTCCAGTCTTTTTCTTGGAAGTTCCTCCAATCTTTGCTTTAGAGGCACTTCCTCTGGTCCTGATTAAGATAGTCTAATTTTTGGCTTCTTATCTCAATAAAAAGCAACACCATTATTATGATAATTAATACCATAATTTTCCAGAATCACTGGAAACTCAACAGCATATCAAGGACACACAAATTGAAGCAAGCGTGAATTCAGTCAGCCAACTTGTGTCACCAAGTTGCAATCATTTGGAATATGACTTTACTTGTGGTTTTCAAGTTCTATAAATATAACTTCAAAACAAGAAAATATTTTTTTCAAACAACATCTTAGAGGGAGTACAATTTATCAACCCAATCAAATTGGAACTGACTGGTTTGAGATGAGATGGAAGGCCTGGGGCTTTGACTACTCAGACTTCCCTGGTTTAGGCCTCCCTGGGGTGATCCCGAGGCACCCCTTTTGAAGTTCTGTGGGTCACAAATTGAAAGCACTGCCACATATCAGAGGCCCGAATAATGTCTGTACCCTTGACTCAGCAGTCCTACTTCTAGGACTATAACATATTATAATAATCAAACAAGAGCCAAAGAAGTTTTCCCAAGAATGTTTTTTTCATCTTTGTCCATAATTTTGAAAATATTATAAAGCTAACTAAATATTTCATAAGACTAGGATTAGTTAAACAAATTATAGTATGTGTGCACAAAATGGAATAATAAGCTTTCATTAAAAACTATGTAGATTTATGTTTATGACATCAGAAAATATTTTTTCATCCTGGAGAGTGAAGAAAAACAGATTATACAACAGTATGACATCATTTGTATAAATATGACATATAGTTATATTATGCATAAAAGGATGTACATCAATATGTCATTTTCTAGGATTTAGGATGATGTTTTACTGATTTAATTCTGGAATTTCTATATTTTAGAAATAGTTATAATAAGCATATATTATTTTTACCAAAAGAAAGAGAAAGCAAAAACAATTTACATAAAAGAAGGAAAAATAACTACTGTTTTTTATTACCATTAAAGAGGTATTTGCCTTCCTTGACCAGTTTTGAAGTTACAAAACTTTTTTCAAACCAAATATAGTCAAGTGATTTTTTTCTTTCTGGAAGCAAGAATGTTGCTGCTTGCAGCATCTGGCTGCCACAGCCTGTTTCCCTCATGAAACCTGGAAAGCTAGCACCTGTGTGTGTGTGTGTTGGGGGGGGTGGCATAGGGGAGATGTTGGGTGGAGCCTGGAGGGAGCAGCAGCTGGAGTCTGCGTGGACCTTTTTTATCCCATTGCGAGCTGGTGATTTGATTTTGCCTGCACATCATCTACTTTTGGACTCAAATAAAGCCATAATAACAAAAATCTTAATCCATTGGCCCTCAGCACCCTGGAAAGCTCTTCTCAAGTCATCTAAGGCATGCTTAGCATCTTACTTGTCCCTGCCCAGTATCCTCCTGTATTGGCTTCTGCTAGGAAGACCACTGCTCCCCTAGTTATCTATGAGGCCTGCCTTTCACATCGGTCTCCTTATCCACCTGAATATCGCACCTCTCCCTGGAGTTCTCAAGACAGTGAAAGTACATGGTGTTTGTCCATGAGCTAAAGTGAAAAGACAAATTGTATTGTGTCAATCATGTCGCATATTTAGGCAGTGGAACCCATGATCCATGTTCCCATAATTTATATGACTCCATCAAAACCACTCCCTTGGCTTCTACCTGCATCCCATAGGCTGAAGGCAGACATCAGGCATCCTCCAGGAGCTCCCCACTCAGATGCCTGTTCCTCATCTTCCCCCTACATGGCTTCTTTCCTGTAGGCAAATAAACCCTCACAGCAAGTCTCATGCATACCATTATATTGCCAAGGCAGTCAGTCTTTAAGGCCTCCTTTGTTCCCTTCAGGACCCTCCTTGGTTACAGAAAACAGAAACTGAACTATGACAGTTCAACAAATAACCACACTGAATGTCCTTATGTGATTTTTGGAGCTCTTACTCTTAATTTTCTGCTTATCTGTGGCCCTACCTGAAGATAGAGCAATGAAAGGAAGGATTTCAACATATATCTGAAATCTACCATGGCTCAGCACAACACCAGATGTGGGCTGTCTTGCTTTTCTCCTCTCATCTTCCTCCTCATTTAACAGATGAGCAAGTGAGGCTTGGAGACTCTTAAGTGATTAAACAGACTTGAACATCGGTATGTCAGACCCCAGCAAAGGGATGAGAGGATACTCTGCTGTCCCTGCCACAAGAATATGACATCTCCACTATCCATGATGTGCAGCCCAATTCTTTAGTGAAGCCTTCCTAGCTAGCACAACCGCATTCAAGCATCTCTCCCTTGCCCAAACGTTTTCAGTTATCAATCAATTTGGTAAATTCCCTTGAGACATCTCATCTACACCAGCCTTGAACTACCATTCAAATCAGTTATAATTATTTTTCTTTCCAAGAGCTTTAGTAGCATCTCTCACTGAAGATTGAGGCTCCTCTCAGGCACTAGCTATGGCTTGTTCATCTTCATACCTCCCATCAGCACCGGACAGGTCCCTGAGGTATATTTGTCAGTTTTATTTAATTTTCTGGATATAAATTGAAAAAATATCAGAATGGATTAATCATTAAAGGGTCTTACTTTTTCTATTATACAATAGATTCATCTTACTATAAAATCAGCCTAAAAGAAGATCCTTTGGAAGGTTTTTCAAAGCGTCTTTGACTGGGGTATAAAATAACCTTGCCTGTATCCAGTAAAGCATACTAAGATGATGTATTATAGGTAAAATTACTTTATAAATTATACAACATTATATGAATTAAGCCATTATTTTTACAATTTAAGTAATATTGCATAATAAATTTTAGTATCTAGTATATTTAGAATTTGGCATCTTAGTACTTTGACTATGTTTAATATTTAGTATTTTATTGTATATTTTAGTGATAATTTTGACTAGTTCATTTACTACTACTACGATGACAACCAATAGCTGCAATTTCTGAAAAAGCAGTTTCTCTTTTTTTTCCTGCCCTATGTCTTCTATTGCTTATTAGAAGCCAAATCAAGTTTCATCTTGTTACATAGTCGTGAGTGGCAAGAAAAGAGTTAGCCCCATGGAATGGTGTGTATCAAGGAGAAACATTTATCTTTGAGGTAGTGCTGAACCAAGTTCAAAGAGAAACATTGTTTTCAAAGGCCAGAATACATAAGGGAAGAAAATAAGACTTTAACCAGATAATAAAACAATGAGAATACATATAAAAATCAGAGTAAACATAAGACCCTTTATTCTGTTTATAATTATCCATGATTAGGTTATTTCCACATCTTACCAAGGTGACCCCATATTCCAGATTCAGGGAATTTTTTGCTTCTTCTTGGACAGAAGCAGTCTGGTAGAGGCCTCCAGGCAAGATTGGTCCAGTTATTCATGGTGTGAACTTAGGAAAAAAAAATACACAACAATAACAGCAAAAAAACTTCAGTTTTATTTTAAATCTGAATGATACCAATGATAATACCTAAGACACACAATTACTGTGGGGATTAAGTGAAAAAATATTTGCAAAAATACCTAACATATTAGGGACTTAGTAAGTTGATTCTACCCTACCCCATGTCTTCTATTGACTATTAGAAACCAAGCCAGTTCCTATTGATTGTTATAGTACACATACTTTTTCTTGCATTTTTAAAAATAATATTCCTGGTAAATACCATTTTAATAAATGACAAATCCAAGTATATGAATGAATCTCAGCTACTTTATTCTTCTTTAATGTTCAACATTTAAGTTGTTTTCTACTTATTGGGCAACTTTTGCTATGATGAGCATCACCTATAAAATGAGAATAATATTATAGCACACAAGATTGTTGTATAAATTGAACACACTCTATTGGCAAGGCCTGTTATCATCACTGGAATAGGGTAGTTTATTCAACTCATCCAAACTTTCCATTCAACCCTTTCACATTTTGTGACACTAGTGGTTTCAAATTCTGTGGGTACGTGTGTAGACCACTGGTCTATGGACAGGTGGTTCAAATGCTTAGAAGATGATTATGCTTTAGTATGTCCACAAACCACTAATATAAGCCAACTCCCCATTCCCTCACACATGCTTACATATGACCTAGATATCCTTGCCTTGGTCTTCACATCACTCTACATTTGGCCCTCTTGTTATACCACCTTTGAATTCATGGTCTTTGTTATTAATATCAGATACCATAGAGTAGAGATATCAGAATAATTGGCAGTAGACAGACTTGGATCCTCTCCCCCAGTTCTGTTGCACTTATTATCACTGTCCTATGAACAGCTAGTTACATAATGCCTCTGTTTTCTCATTGAAAATAGAACCATTAAAGTCTGCTTTGCAGGGCTTTTGTAGTGAACAAGTAGAATCACAAGAATTTCTCTGAGCAGGAATTCTGGCCCATGTTAGCAATTACTCCTTTGCTCCCATTCTCTAAGTGAGGCTTGACATAGGAAAGGCCTTTGGCCTCATTCCTACCTGCGACTTCCTATGAATTCTATTTAGTAGTGTGACCCAGTTTTCTCTTATGGAAAATTGGTCCTGATTATTATATTCTTTGGTTAATAATGGGTTTGGTATTGTTCCCCCTGTGAGAATATTGCTTTGTGCCTCTCCTCACTACCCTGTTACTTCATCCAAATTCTGAGCCCTATGTCCCTACCTCAATGCACTGTGTCACTGGTTCAATAGCCTATTTCATACAGTAATTTCCCCTTGAAGAATGGATTCCTACCTTATTTACATCTCTCTCCCTCCCTAACCTTCATAAAGCTCCCCCAAAACCCCAATTGATTGTTGGGTTATGGCTATTAGTGGACAGATTGGCTGATCATTTTGCCTGTCTCCCAGGGCTTCAAAGAATTCACCACCCTGATTCCCTTTTGCCATACTCTATGCACCCAAGAATCAGTCATTTATCTGAACCTGCTTGCTCTACTCTGGGACACAATGATGGATCCTATTATGAAACAGAATGAGAGAACGTTGCCCTACCATCCTCTGCAGAACCAGCGCTTCAAGTGGATTGCCCTGCCCATTAACTCAGAGTTGGGTCTTCCTGCAGTATTAGGTTTCAAAAGTTCCTTGAGGAAAAGGATTATGGCTTATTACCTACTGCTTTTCCATTATATGGGAATATAATTAATTAGTGAATGGTAATCTTAAGACATCAGGCTGCAAGTACCCCAGGAGTGGGAGTAGATATACATCCATGGCTTCTCGAAACAATGAAATGAATCCAGCCTGTTCTTAACACAGTTCCTGCTGGCCTTCTCCTGGTTCGCTAGCCTCATTTGACTCTGTCTGTGTTTAGTTGTGTGATTTTGAACTAGTGATATAGCCTGAGTCTCAGTTACCTCATCCAGAAAATAGGTATCTTACTAGCTGCAGTGACCCGAGATTATTTATGAAGACTCACTAAGTTAACATCTCTTGAAAGGATGCAAACTGTAAAGTGCTAAGGGACAGTTGTACTATAATCTTGCCCTTTGGCAGCCTACTGCCTCCAGCTTATAATATTCACATTGATGATCCTTTGTCTTCTCTTATTGTGAGGAGATATCCATCTTGGTACAAAGGAAGGAAGAGAGCACAACAGAAAATACATAATCTGTCCTTCTTGTTATCGCTCATATGTTCTATGATAATTCATGCTTTATCCCTACTTTGTCCCTGCAAGCAATTTCCTTGTTTAAATATACAATGATTTCTGTAGAATTCTTTTCTTGCTTGTTTTTCAAGTGAATAGATTCTACTGGGGCTGAGAGAGTTGCATTGGAAAAGGTTCATGCACTTCTGCCTCTGTATTCCTTCCGCCCTTGCACACTTGCTGCTATCTCTAAATATTCTGTAAGTAGATTAACTCACCTGACATGGTTTTATTTATTGTGAAGTAAATCTAAAACCAATAACAATGGACATCACAAGAATGTGCATCTAGTTAAAGGGGACTTATTATTTCTCTTCAGTTTTTACTTACTCTTCACACCCATCTTCCTCTCCATCCCTGATAAGAACGAGTCTCTCTTGCAGTCCTACAGTACTAGTTTTCTGTTTACTATTACCTGGAAGTGTTAACCATTATAATATGATAACAATTTTAATAATGAATATTAATAGCTGACATACTGAGTATTTATAATATGTCAAACACTGCTAAGCCTGTTACCTACTTTACATGTATCTCACTTATGTGAATGCTCTTTCACTTAATCTCCGGAATGACTCCATTCAGCAAGTCCCATAATGATCCTGTTATGTGTTGATTACACTAATGGCCCCTACTTCTTAAACCTCCTATATCCATTTTCTTTGCTGTCTAACTTTGAAGCAACCTAGCTCCTACTATGGACAAAGCATCATCTCGCTTCCTTGAGTGTGGGCTCATCCATGCAACTGGTTGTGATCAATGGAATATTACAAGAAACTTGTTAAAAAACAATGTGTGTATCACTTCTCACCTTGTGGTTCCTCTGAGATGTCCATAAGAACATGCCCAGAATAGCCTTCTTGAGAAAGAAATGATTGGGGTGGAGATGGTTTGTAACCATAGTCCAAGCTGAGACTACCCTAGATAAGTCCACAGCCAGTCAACCTCCAGATATGCAAGTTAACCTAGAGAACAAAAATATTGTCTAGCCAAATCTAACTTAAATTCCTAAGCAGTAAACTCATGAGCAAAATATTTATTGTTTTACAGCATTGAGTCTTGGGTGGTATGTTATGGAGCATTATTGTAGCAATAGATAGTCGATACATTTTAGATCTGAGGAAGATGAGACTTGGAGCTAAATGACAAGTTATTGAGTAAAGCTAAATAACAACAATTTTATGACCAGTAAGAATTGCATGGAGGACCAAATTCTGATGAACTCAAAAGATAGTTCTCCAAACCATGTCTGTCTGTCTGTCTGTCTATCTATCTATCTATCTATCATCTTTCTAGGTTACAACTATGAAGTTGAGAACGAACATAGTAAATAATTGATATTTGTTTCTTAATTACCCACAGGTCATGCCTATAGTAGAAACAGAACCAATGTCTGTTGAATTATGCTGTTTAAGTTTATTCAAAGATAAAAATAAAATAAAATCACTGATTGATTTTTAGATAACGGTAAGCATGCCAAGTTGTTTTGTTTTTGTTTTTTAATACACACTACTTCATTTGCCTTTCCCTTGATGTACAGGGAACGTATCATAGAAGGGGCATCTTTTAAAGTGCATGAACCTCTGAAGTATGTAGAGTTGAAATGATATGGTGTTTGATATTTGCTTCAAGTTAATTCAGGTGAAATAAAAGGATTGACAAAAATCTAATAATTATTACTGGGTACATGGGGGTTCACCATACTCATTTCTCTACTTTCTAAGGAAGTTGAAATATTTTCAAACAAAATGTTTAAAACAATAGAATGAATTTACCAAAGGGAATTTGTTTTTAGTCTTATCTAAGATACTAACTTCCAAGCTTCTGATAAAGCAAGGATAATAAAAGTTTCCTGAGCTTTCCCCAAAAGAGCATGGTTTTAAAAATGCAGTCATAAGCCTGGCTCCTCTTCCCATTTAGGGCTGGAATAACATACAGGACCCTTTAACCCCTGGAAATAAGCCATCCACATAGGTTTACGTCAATGCACTGGAGTGGAATGTGTTGACTATGCCAGTGAATGATCCCTGATTTTTTTTTTTTCACTTTCAGGCATGAACACTTATTTTTCTTCTCTGTGTATGTTTTGGGGAATCTTGTGCTTAATGATACAGCAATATCAATAAACTCCACTGTTTTTTTAAGTTGCTCAAGTACCAGAATATCTTGTCAGTGGCACAGAATTATAAAATCTGTCCTAGCACATTGAGGAGCAGCTATGTGTGAGCACATTTTGGTTCATACTTATAAACTCATTTAAATTCATTTATTGGCGCATACTTGGGGACTAACTGGGGTGCACAAGCTTGTCATCACTCCTATGCTTTAATCTAAGGCAGCCCAGCTAGCAGCTCTGCTAACTAAAAGTACACCTCCTGGCAGAGCCTATGTCCCATCATGTAAGCTACTCTTCACAAATGATCCTCTGTGCTTCAAAATGTTATGATTCATGGTTGTTGTTATTTACTGAGCAATGTCCAATCTCTTTCACAAGAATTACTTCAGCCAAGAGACAGCAAAGCAGACCTACTCAAATGAGCATGATTATCATGATGTTGGCTCCACTAGCTTCATGTTCCAAATGAAGTGACCAACCACATATCTCCTTCCATATGTACAGCAAACAGTCACAGCAAAGCATGCTTCATTCTATATCCTTGTGTGGATATAACTAGGTCGTTTCTGGTGATATAAGTATGGCTATCTTGCTCCATAGTCTAGAAATTATGCAATGTGAACAGAAGGACCTCTGTGATCTGCCTCTTGTATGCTTTTTTGTCTTCATCTCACACTTTGTCCTCTAACCACTTCATACAAGGGCTAGCACTGAACCATCACTACTCAATGATTTGTAACCCCTCACTAGATTATATTATTTCACATCTATTTACTCTTGCCTACCTCTGCCCTCTGTTTAAAGTTTCCCATTCTCCCCATGCATATTTTGTTGACATCATCAACTCCTACTCAACTTTCCAAACATTAATTAGGGGTCACTTTCTTGATCAGGATTTATCTGACCTGTCCTCTTGCCATGGTAATTTCAGACCCTAGAATAGTGGTTCTCAATTGGAAATGATAGTCTCCCATAGACACATTTGGCAATCTCTGGAGATATGTTCACAGTCACCACCTGAGATGGGAGGTTGCTATTGACAACTAGTTAGCAAATGTTAGAGATGCTGCCAAATGTCTTATAATGCACAGGGCAGTCTTTCAAAGCAAATAATTGTCTGACCCCAAATGCCAATGTACCAACGTCGAGGCACCCTGCTGTAGACTAAAGGAGCATACTCGCCAGGCCTTTTCTGTACTTCTTTTATACCTCTATTGTTACATGAATTCTTTATCATTGTTTGTTTACATGTTTATTTCTCCCACTAGCACAGGGACCAGCAAATTACAGCCCAATTTAGCCACTGATTTGGCCACTGCCAATTTGTGTAGCTGTGAACACCGCCATATTCTTTCATATATATTGTCTATGGCACAGAATTGAGTAGTTGCAACAGAGACAATATATGGTACGACCTCTTAGCCAACAAAGCCTAAAATATTCACTATCTAACTGTTTAGAGAAAAGGTTTAATTACCCGTGCACCACTGTATAAACTTCCTGAGGGCAAGGCTACTATCTATCTTATACCCAAATATCTAGTGCACTTGACCACATAAAGTAGGTATTGACTGAGCATTTATAAAATGGAACTAAACTCAGAGTGGTAGGATTTGCTTGTGTCAGACTCAGGCTTTTATTGCATGGGGTCTAGAAATGCACATATGTCAGAGAGCTTGCTGAGGTGACAGGCAAAACTCGTGACCTGACTATGAGACAGCAAAACTAACCTGATCAAACAAGCATGATTATCAGGCTATTGGCTTCACTGACTCCTTGTTCTAAGTGAATTGACCAACCACAGGACTCCTTACATATGTACAGCAAACAGCCATAGCAAAGCACATTCCATTCTGTATCCATGTGTGGGTATAATTCAGTCTTTTCTGTTCATGATGATATATGTGTGATCATCTTGCTCCAGAACCTAGAAATCACATGATGCCAATTGCTTATGAGGTACCCTGATATTTCAACAACTTGGCTGATGAGAAGGGGAAGGAATATAGGACTAAGAAATGAAGAACCTAGAGAAAATAACTCAACTACATTGGATAGTCTTTGAAAGAGCAGCTGGATAATAAAATGCACATTAACTAAAGAACATGGTAAACTTCTGCTTTCGTTAGAAAAAGGCATCAAAATGGAAGAATTCTTTTTCAGTCAAGAAGAAGTAATGAAGCTAGAATTTAGAGTTACTATAAAGTTGAATGTAATAATGTACAAAATACAGCTTGTGGCACACAATAGATACTCAGTAAATTCTAGTGGCAAGTACTATTTTACCATATTTCTCAGATAAGGAAACTGAGACTCAGATAATATAAGTTGTATGGTTTCACAGACCATAAATAACTGTGCCATCTCTCAAAGTCCAGGTTGATCTGTTTCCTTTACATCACAGAGCTGCCATGGTGGGATAGGTACAGGAGTTCAGGCAGTAGAAGGCAACCACAGTTAGGTAAATTATGACACGGTAGTTTGGAGCTATTATTGTGTATACTGCAAATTTCCCAGCAGGAATGTGGCAAGTTTGAATGGGATACAGCTGAGATTCAGGCAGCTTTATAGACCCACAGGAAATAATAAAGTAAAATATGGAATCTTTGTCATACAAGGTAGGTGAGTACAAAGAGATGGATGCGGTTCAGTAGGTGTGTGGGCACCAAAGACCTACTACAGACATAAGAGAATCAGAATCTTAAGGTAGACAACTTAATTCAGAACCTGAATTTCTGATGGAATGAGGTTGTTGGTGTTCTTTCTCCAGTCAAGAGTGATGTGGCAACCCAGAGGGCTCATTCTGAGAGTCACAGATCTTAGTAAATCATATCTGGGAGGTGCTGAGGGGCCTGCAGGACCTGGCAGGCATTACTTTACCTATGAAATGGAAGTTCTGTCTTCTATTACCCCAATTACACTTCCAATCACACTCTCTCCAGAAAGCAGATGCAATCATGTTCTGCTATACTAGAAGACTGACTTGTAGAAAGATAAAATGATCCATGGTACAAATACAAACAACAAGGCCAAATAAATCTGAGTTTAAAACTCAGTGCTGCCACTGTTACTGAAAAAATAACCAACCTCTTCAATGTGATGCTAAGATTACTGCCTTAAAAATCAGTATGCTTAAAAATCGGTATGAGTGTAAAATAAATGCCAGGCACATGGTAAGTATCCAATAAATAGTGCATATTATTATCATTGTTATTGTTGTTATTCACTTCCTAGTATGATTTATAGTTATCTCAGGGCTTTGGACTTACTATTATTTATTTCAGATACAGTTTGCAGGAATGCACCTGTACAATGTCTCACTTTTGACCTCAAACACACTGCTATGTTAGGTTGGCTGTCAATTCAGAATATTTGACTATAACACACACACACCTGTTACTACTCAATGAACTGTTGTTTCAGCTTTTAATTTTGTGGTTTCAAAATAACTGTGCTTACCTGTTTCTGCTTCTCATTTTATGTGCTATTCTGGGCCATCTCACCCCGGTGGCTGAATGACTTCCATCAGTCTAAACACTTTGAGCAGTTACAGCTCATTGGGTCTGGATGCTCCTTAAATTTCTTGAGTTTCCAGGCCATTGGCTGATACTGCTCCTTCCACTTTATTAAATTGATGGTGTTATTATTATGCTTTCTTCTCAACCACAATTCTGTCAATGTCATTCTATCCTGATCTGCACCATCTATGTAAGAAGAGCATGCCCCAAACATCAGTCTGTCAGCATCAGGGCTCTACACAGGAAACAGTGAAGACATTGATTGGCACATGTCGGCTCTTCTTCAGAAAAAGGTCTGGAGAAGCGAGCTTGTCCTTCTTTTTGGCTTTGTATTTCATCCTTAAATATATAGAGAGAAGTACAGGAAACCTGAGTTGGAACAAACTCAGATTTCATGACTTCTGGCTAGATCCTATTCATGCAGGACTCTATTCTTCCCATCTACTGATGGAAAATAGTCTAAGTTGGAGACAGCATAATCTTTTGATATTTCTAGAAACAATAGCCTTTACTCTTGTAAGTCTCTGTATGATGCTAAGGTGATTTATTAGTCAATTTTATTGACCTCTTTGGATTCTTGATTGTTTTCACATCTCAAGTTCACCTCTGCTGCTGAATGCTCACTCTTTTCATGACCCCTCTGATGGGCAAAACAAAAGACACAGGCACAGCTGGCATACTGCCCTTTACCCTCAAAGGCCCATCTCTCTGGAAAAGCACTGAGGTCCATCAAATAATAAAAACATTATCTCCATAATGCAGGGGGACCCAGACATCCTTCACCACGCTCAACCTCAGGTTGACATTGATTCTGTTCTCCATCAACTCAGTCTCCTTCATCCTACCCCTGGTGCTAAGCCCCATATAACTGCTTTACAATCAAATACCTTCTGTCATCAGCAAAAGCCAAAATGTTGGACCTCACAAGTTGCCAAGAAATATTAACATTATCAAGACACATCTAAACCATTCCTAGGCCTGTCCTCACCTTGTGTTGGAGATTTTCTTGTTAGAGTCTACATTTTGCAGTCTTATCTTTTTTTCCTGGGGATTATGGTCTCTCTCTTGCCTGTCATCATAGCGGGAAAAGAGAGAGAAGTGATAAGGTTGGGGTAAATTGACCTCAATAAAAAAATAAACAGAATTCACTTTTCTCAGGAAGAAACCAAACTGTCAGTCATATATAATGACCAGTGAAATTTTGACCAGAGGTTACTATTCTACTCTGTAAGCTAAAAGTTTTTTAATTTATTCATGGTTCAAAAATCAAAGGGCCTGTGGACAAAGCCTATGGCCCTTGGTGCCCGGCCACTGTCCTGAGTTTGAGTAATGAACACAATGAAATTGTATTCTGAAGCACAACTCAGTGTCACGGGTGGTGTGGAGTTTTCTTGGAGAGAGTTAAGATTAGAATGCAATGGTTCTCCATAGGTGAGAATAGTAGACAACTTCTTATGCCAGGAGGCAAAGAATTATGTCAAATATAGCAGATGTACTCCACTCTTCCGATTCAGAATCAAGATGTAGAGATTACAGAAATCATTGGTGTCATGATCAAGTCCTACCCATAATGAAAATGTAGTTTGCAGACCAAGAAAATCTTGGTTTTAGAAATAAAAAATTATTGGAGGTCTCTTGATACCACTTAATCTAACCACTTCTCTCTTTTATATTTGGAATTGATAGAGGAACAAAGACTCAGGTGAGGATCAAAGACTATTTTCCACTTTTTTACCAAGAAAAAAAATTTCAGATGAAGCCTTGAGCTGCTTTGACGAATAAAAGTTACAGACACTCCTTCCTGGCTCCCCTTCTGGGCTCTTATCTGACCTAATCCAGATCCAGAACTAGGGGTTCATCTAGCAAAAAACTGGGTCTACAGAGAAAACTCTGAGCTCACAGTTCCTGAGGGTCACAGAGCTCTGATGTCCACCTCCTATCCTTGGGGGCATAAGAAAGATAAGACATGCTACAGACTGGCTTCCAGTCTGGCTGCAGAGGGACTGAGTAAGGAGTGTAAGCACAAAGTAAGAACTGGCTCCACAGGCAGGCAGGCTGGTGGGCAGCTAAAGAGTCAAGAGCAAGAGCCCGGGATGTCCAAGAGCAGAGACAAATCTGCGACTCCATCACTGGTGAAGCAACATCTCATTTTCCCAAATCTTGTCCCCCCTACAACTTACTCTCAGGCTTCTGACTGCAAAACAGTGCTCATGACTTATTTTTACTTCTCTCAAGACCCTAATAACCGTTTACCAGGCTTCAGTTCTTTGTACTGATTATAGTTTTTATTAACTTAACAACTAACATTTGTTGAACAAGGGTCAGACACTAATGTTAAGTACTTCACCTAAAATAGTTTATTAAAACTTCATGGGCAACTCCCTCAGATCCTCTCCCAGTGTGGGAGCTTTTCTGTCCTCTCAATTAATCCTGCTTTTAAAAAACAAAATAAAATAAAATAAAACTTCACAACAAGAACAAAGTAAACACGATGATTATCCCATTTTACAGATTGGGAAACCAGGCTCAGAGACAGCAATAAACTTGCCCCAGGTCATACAGCTACCAGTGTTTGGCTGAGATTTTAGTCCAAATCTGCCTGATCCCAACGTGTAGAATGTAGGTCACTGTTCTCATGTCTTGCTAACTGTTCCCTGGGGAACATGAGTATTCCACTTTAAAAAAATGTTTACAGTCAAGAAAGCATAAGAAAAACTGCACATTTTATTACCTCTATATTTGAAGAAGACCTATTACAATATCAGGAAGGCTAGTGGTCTATAGAACATAGTTTGGAATATTCTACTTTTAGAAATATTTAGTTTATGTAGCCAGGCTACTGGGAAGAGAGGGGTAGGCAAGATCTGAGTTTATTCTGAATATTCTGTAGCTTGATGGAGGTGAGTATGGTGGTAATTAGAGTCACCACTATTTATTGCATCTCTACTTTGTGTTGGTGGCACTTTATAAATATTAACATATGTCATTTTTATAATTACTACAGTTTATACATGATTATTCCCATTTGTCACATGAGGAACCAAAGCATGGCTCAAATAATTTAAGGAACTTGCTGAGCGCATCAGAGTTAAGAAGTAGTAAGACTTACACATCAACCCATTCTCAGCAACCCAGAGATTATCAGTAGCAGGAAATCATCACTATTGAGGCTTAGGGGTTGAGGATGGCAGTACAGAGTCCAGGGGCTGGGTCAACAAGCAGAAGCTGGAGCTGCAAAGGCCTTTCAGTGAGAGCTAAAAGAACTGCCAGAAATGCCACTATAGGACAAGAGAGAGGATGAGAAAAGCATGGCCTTTTTGACTCCCCCAAAAAGAAGCTGAGGCAAAATTAATGCATGTAAAGAGTTTATTTGGGCCAAGCTTGAAAATTGGTCTCGGAGGGCATAAATTCAAGTTGCCCTAAAGATACACTCTGATTAGCAGCAGTTTACATGTGGATTTGTAAAGTTCCTGAGTTGTTTACAAAGAATTTTCATTAAAATAGCATATGTTACTGATTGGCTATACATTGTTCTTTTTATCACAAATTGCAGGGCCATATTGATAATAATGGATAAGACAGCTAATTGGGAATAAAATAACTTTAAACAATTACCCCAAGTGTGAGTATGAGGTTTCATGACCAAAGTCTTATATACATGTCTCTCTGGGCCTGTATACCTCATAAAATTCAGACTGCTCTGAGCTGCTTTTTTTTTTTTTTCTCTCATTTCCCCCATTGATCAAAAATCTTCCCATGGAAACACTTATGATCAATCTTTACTTAGGTTAGTGTAATTATCTCCAGTCTTCTTTATCCCTTGGCACTGGGAAGGCTCATTCCTGGATAGTCCTCAGTCAAGTCACTGATTTATGTAACTGCTCTCCCTTCTTGAATTATCTCCAGTCTTCAAAATTTTAGGCTTTGGTGTTCTCAGAAGAAGTAAAGTCATGAGCTATACATAGTTTAAAAAACAAAAAACAAACAAACAAACAAAAAAAACTATTCCATTGGGGGAAGCAGTACAAATTGCAGGGACATCATAAAACCTCAAAAGCAGTGGTCAGGAATGGTGTCTGATAACATGTATATTACATTTTTCTTCTGAAATATAATTTTTTTCTAACTCCAGTTCACAATTCTACCAAAGATAAGATTTAGTAGGACCAACTTACTTGTAAAAAGAATTTTAATATTATATTTGGCCTGATTATATGCATAAAGTGCGATAAGAATAGTGATTGGCCATATGGACTCTTATAAGTTGACTTTGCTAGAATTTCATAAGAAATTTTAGACTACACTTTTGAAAATCTTGAGGCTAGAAAGTCAAGCCTAAGTTTTACTATTAGATCATGCCTGTAATATTTGTACAAATTTGATGAATTCTATTCTTCTCGAGGTCCTCAAAATATCTTAACGTTTCCAGGCCTTTCAGACAGTGACATTACGTACTTACTACAAACCAGAAACTTTGAAAGGAAACTATGTAGACAAGGTGCCAGGCTAGTCTTTACAAGAGGCTTTTTATCATCTCTAGAAATTCAACCTCAATTCCTCAAAGCAATCTGATCATACCTGAAAATATGCCATTCCAGTCAAAGCCTTGTTAAAAGAACCAGTGTCTCCAATTGTGTCCTGTCACAGAAAAAAATTTTTATTTAAGTTATGCAGTTAACCAGATTGCCATAAAATAAAAATACTCATTAAGAGCTTCCAAATTATTGAGATGTCAGTTAGAGAGAATAGCAAATATTTCCATTTTTTTCACAAAGGCATATTTTGCCCAATTTTGAGTTATAAGTAGCTCAAAAGAAGTTTTCTCAACTCTGAAAGACAAAACACACAAAGAATCCACAATGTTTCAAACAAGAGGTCTTATAAAATTATTTTAGTCATCTATAATTTAGTCTCATGTGATCAATTCTTGTACTGCTTGATGTTGGGTTAGCAATCTTTATGAATACATTGTTTATTAGAGTTTTGAAAGTTTTACTTAGTCCAGTAATGTGATAAAAATTATTGAAGACCTGTATTCAAGAGCATTTTTCAGGGTCCATTTCCTTGAAGAAGAATCAAATTTTGAATTGTAGCTAATTGTAAATTGCTTTTGGACAAAAATCAAAGTTAAAAAATAATTGTCTGTGGATGACAAAAAACTTAGAGTTGCCACGGTTAAAAACACAATTGACAAGAAAATTTGGTTATTTCTGTGGCACACAATTTAACATGATAACCATAATTATATTTGACATGATATATCAAGACATATCAGAATTTTAGGAGCCTCATATAATTTTGGAACACATATTACTAATATATTCATACAAATGTAATTCAAAGAAATTTTATCTTAATTTCTTATTGAACAATGCTTCCTTTATGATTTTATCATACCAGGTAAGCCTAATAGGTCTCTCTTACTTCCAGGAGTTCCTTTTGGAAACACTTAATTTTAGAATTTGAAACTTAATTTTGAAAAGTATGTCAGATATTAAAGTTTTAAAACACTTACTCAAAATAGGATCACAAGTCACAGTAGAATAATAGTCATTCATATAACCAAAGTGATAACTCAAAGATTTCAAAAGGCAAAAACATTTACTTTGTAACTTTACTCAGCTTTCTAAACAATCAAAAGGCCTAATTAAGGCAGCATGAGATCAACAAAGTCTGACATTTTTGTGTGTTTTTTTACTGTTTACTCAAAAAAAGAACAGAAGTCTTTTATTATCTATTATTAATACTATGTAAAAATCTTGTTCAAAAGATAAAATCAAATTCTACCTTTGTATCAGTATATTATTAATACTAAAGGCAATTTAATAAAACCTTAAAAGCAAATCCATCCAATCTTAGACGGCTATGACCACTCAAGATACAGTTTCCACAAACCTTCATAATCTCTTACAATTTTCTATTAAAGACCAGATCAATGCTCCAAGAAAACCCTACTATTCTGACACAGGGAACCAGGTTCTAGTACTACATCACTGTGTTTTTGATATTAATGCCCAATTTTAAGAAAGACTAAAGAATCCCTTTCTAATTTTAGCCAACTTGATCATGCACAAAATTTTTTCAAAACATTAATTTTCTAAAAACCTACAACTTGCTTAAACCTTCAGAATTGTTCCTATATTTTCTTTTATATGTTAGCATTCTCCCTTAGGACAAAAATTAACATCACTTTCTCCCTTATAATTTTGACCAAAGTTCTCTCCCATGTTTTTTAAAAAAAAAAAATTCTCTCTTTTCAAATTTCTTTACATCTTTCTTTATATGCTCTGTATAAAAAATTGTTTTCCTTATACCCATTAATTTTATATATATTAACTGCAATTTTAACTCTTAGTAACCCTAATTTTCAGTGAAAAACTTGGGAAGTAATTTTGAACTGTTTTATACCAGTATTTATAGATTAAACCATTTCATAATTTCTAGAGAAATGTTTTCTCAATTTTTGCTTATTAACAGATCTTAAGTATCATCAGCTTTTCTATATCATATAAGTGACTCAGACATTTTATGATGATCTACTACTTAATTTAACATAACAAAAAAAGAAACTGAAACATTCATTTATACATTTTATTCAATTTGTATTCATTTATTTTACTATTTCTTAACAATTATGCTGGAATAGTTCATTAAAAAAAGTCAGTCATTATCTCAAGGTACTTGCTAATAATTTCTACAGTTTGTGAAACCCTAAATTTTTAAATACATAGGTAATATGCTAATCAAAAGACACAGCTGCTTTTATTAAACCGACAAAATTCTCTTATTTACCAAAGATTTACACAAGTCATGTGAACTAATAGGCATTTGAATTAATTTTTCTTTTTCTGATAAGTAACTTAAGTACTTTTTTTTTTTTTTTTTGAGTTGGAGTCTCACTCTGTCACCCAGACTGGAGTGTAATGGCCGCTCCGAGCCATCGCAGCTTTGACCTGCTGGGCTCTGGCGATCCTTCCACCTCAGCCTTCCAAGTAGCCGGAATTACAGGCATGCGCTACCACGCCCGGCTGATTTTTTGATTTATTGTAGAGATGAGGTCTCGCTGCCCAGGCGGGTCTTGAACCCGCGGGCTCAGGCAATTCACTCACCTCAGCCTCCCAAAGGATTACAGGCTGAGCCACCGAGCCCGGCATTTAAGCACTTTTTAAAAGTCAATCAGTTATAGCTCTTTCACATATCTTGGTAGCGAAATATCATATAAACATATAGATACATAGACAGAAGCAGATTTTATAACTCATGATTCTTAATTTGCCAGTTTTCAAATATATTACCCACTCTTCTCTTTAGATACGAATCTTTTGATCACCTGTTCATTGTCTTATACAATTGTTAGCTAAGCAACCCTAAATTTGCAGTTCCAAATACTCTTAGTGAAAGTTATACCCTAAAAACCCAGAGAGCTAAATATCATTATTTGCTGAAACGAAAAGGTTCAGTCCAGAAAAAATTGCCAGAAAAATTATCCTAAACAAAGGTAAGATTTGTTAAGTAAACGTTAAGCCAATGTCTTTCCTATTATAAAAGTTTTTAGTGGCTTAGGTGTAGGGGAGATGCCATTATGAAGGGAGATTTCCTCTATAGATGCAAATTTATTTTACAAGAGTATCAAAATTAGCCAGCAAAATTCCAGAAAGTCATATTTTGGAAACCAATCTAATTATGTAGATGGTCCTTTCAACTTAGCTTGCTTCTTGATTAGATTACTGGCTCTAGGATGGAGTTATTTAATTAATAGGGCAAAGAAAGCATTTGTAGTTTCCTGGGCTTAATGCAGGCACAACTGGAAGGCAGAGCAACTAGATCTTTAAAAATCAATGAGTCCATTTTTACATTGAATCTTGAATGCCCCCAAAAATAAAACACCATAAGACAAGCCATGCAACACTTCAACAGTGCACCTCATTACAAAGACATCTCCCCAAGACTGGTGGGTGATAAAATCAACCCACTTTGTAACCAGCCCATCACCCATGAAAGTCTTACCCCTCAGCAGTGAGCACTTTCATAACCTTCAAGTTTTAAAACTCTGCATTTCTTATCTACACACTCAAGTAAATGGGTAGCCCCCTGCAGTAACAACCATTCATTGCAAGTGCTGTCAACCATTTCCAAAATTTCAGCTTTTACCAATGACTTGTCAGTCACTGCAACACAAAAGCCAAGTTCTCTCTCATAGTACAAAGCAATCCCTGGTACCCCACCAAAAAACAAAGAAATAAAGTAACACAATGCAACAGATAGCAGAGTTTTAGGCCAGAGGAGAAACTGCCCACAACTTTTCAGACTCGACAAGGAAAAACAGGAAACCCAAAAGAGGATGAGTAGCACCTCCTTCTGTATTCCTCAAGGGCTCCCAGAGTCTTTAGAAGTCTCCTCTAGATTTCTCCATGTGGTATAAAACATGGCAAAGAAAGGAGAGGCTGAAGTGAAAGGCAATAGAAGAACAAATCTTGGAGGAGCTTATTTGAGGAAATTTTAAACTTTCCAAGCATTCAATGAGGTTTTACATTTTTCTCAGCAAAAATTATTCCAACAATATTAGAAGCAAACAGAGGGATCAAACACCTTTTAAAAAGAGGTTTCAGTTGACTGAAAAAAATTCTCAGAAGTAGAATCCAAAAGAGAAAAAAGTAGAAAGTCTCTTTAAAGTATATATATATATACTTTTACATATAATATAAATTATTATATATATTATATATATAATTAAACATATATATATATGTTTAATTAAACTTTTAGTTAAGCTGACTTCGGACCATAAAACAAATCTTTTCAAATCTCTTATTATCAAACTTCAGCCAGGACAAACATAAAGTATGCCTCCCATACAATTTGGGTCTAAAATCAGCTTTTTTCCCCCAAGTATGCATGCAAATGAATTATTTTAGACATTTTAAATAATTCCTATTTTGGCGGCTGCTGCATATGACTGCCCCAGATTAGTTGGGTCCACTTTCCTAAATATTTACAATAGGACACCCCATAAGTGTTATATATGAATTCAGGTGTTTCCAAAGAGAATGCCCAGGTTTTGAAGCTTGATTTGCCATAATTTAGGAATTTTTCTTTTTTTGGGGGGATGGATAAAGCAAGTCAAATTTATTAGAGTTGTCCACAGTCAGCAATGGTGATCTTCTTGCTGATCTTGCCATTCTTGAACCCAAGACCTTCCATGGCTTGCACAACATTCATGTCCTCTTTCACCTTGCCAAAAACCACGTTTGCCATTCAACCATTCAGTCTTAGTAGTGCAGATGAAAAACTGGGAAATGTTTGTGTTGGGTCCAGCATTTGCCACAGACAAGATGCCGGGACCTGTATGCTTCAAGATGGAATTCTCATCATCAAATTTCTCCCCATAGATGGACTTGCCACCAGTGCTGTTATGGCGTGTAAAGTCACCACCCTGGCACATAAACCCTGGAATAATTCTGTGAAAGCAGGAACCCTTATAACTGAATACCTTCTCTCCAGTGCTCAAAGCATGTAAGTTTTCTGCTGTCTTTGGAACTTTGTCTGCAAACAGCTCAAAGGAGATGTGACCCAAGGATTCTCCGTCAACGGCGATGTCGAAGAACACGGTGGGGTTGACCCGTGGCTGATGGGAAAAGGCTCAAGACGACGGCGTCTGCCAGGAATTCTTCAAAAGTGACCAAGTCCGGGAATATGTTTAGTTTCAAAGAGTGACATGTCTTGGTCTTGCTCTAATAACCATGTGGCAACAGTGTTCAAGGATATGGAGATTCAGACCCTCATACTATACCCATCTAGAAGAGCAAAAAGAGGGTATAATTTTTAGTTAAGAACTAACAGGAATTGGTCACAAATGAAAGGTTAAGCCTGAATTTTCAAGTGGTAGAAGACAACTACAATCTTAAAAGCATGCTATGTAAAACAAAACAAGTGCCTAATTGCCAATCCTTTGATCTGAACCTCAGCTGTGAGACAGAGACAGAAAATCCTTGATCCAATGCACCTGTCTTGGGGCAAAGGCAGACAGTCCTCGACCTGAACCTCCACCATGAGACAGAGGCAGAAAAAGGCAGTTCTCTGCACAGTTCTTTACCTAAATCTCCTATTCAAAGATAAACTGAAGCCCTCATTCTTAAAGAAAAGAGAGGGTTTGAAAATCAGCCCTATGTAAGTCTAGACCTTTAACCAAAGTGGGAGGTCTGAATTCAGGAGAAGTGAGCCAAAATATCCAGTGGGTCTTTTGGAGATAGAGAGTTCATGCTGGTACCAATGCCATTTTCAGAAAGACACCAGGTGGTTGAGAGGAGTCACTCTGAACCTTGCTGCCTGTGCCAGATATATCAACCTAAAGGAAGAAGCTGAGGCAAAATAAATATAAGTAGAGTTTATTTGAGCCAAGTTTGAGGATTGCAATCTGAAAGCATAAACTCAAATTGCCCTGAATATACACTCTGATTAGCAGTAGTTACAAGCACATTTTTAAAGAAAAAGAAGAGGCAGTTTCTGAGTTCTTTACCAAGAATTTACATTAAAACAGCATAAGTTAATAATTGGCTATACACTGTGCTTTGTAACACAAATTCCAGGAATATGAAGATAATAGGTAAGACAGCTAGTTAGAAAAAAAATGACTTTAAACAATTACTCCCAGGTGTGGAGTGGCATGCCTGAAGTCCCATGCTTCTGTCTCTCTGGGCCTGCATATCTCACAGAATTCAAACTGCTCAGAACTATTTTTTTTTTTTCTCCACCTCTTCCTTCCTCCTACCCCCACTCTTTCTAGTGCCTCCGATTGGCTGAAACCAGCTGCCATGGTACCAGGAAAAATGCAACCTGTGTTTTGTTGTTCATTTTCAAAATCTCTTCTTCTATATTCTGAGAGACTCTCTTCCCTGAAGACATTTTAGAGGAAGATTTTAGAGGAAAATTGAGCAATTTATCAAGTGTCTAAATAACTTGCTCATTTAATGACAAACATACAGATTTTTGGAACCCTAACATTTTCGCTTAAACAATTTCTCCTTGGATTAAAGCAAACCATTGAGACAAAATGTTTTGTTCAAGTTCACGAGGACTTAAGCAAGGGGGTTGAAGATTATGCATATTACCACCATTGTGCATAGAATTCAGCCTCGTGGTTTTAAGTCTAAAGAATTAGGGATGGGGTTCAGACTGCCGTAATAACTAAATCTCCCCTACTTGCTTCTCCTCTTTGCTATGTCTGACTCCTCACGGTGTAGACATAGTGGAGAAAAAAATACTCAACGGGCTCAAGTTCAGGCTCCATCTATTTTATTCTACTATTACTTCTCCTAAAAATACAAATAGCTACCAATTATAGAGAACTTTTTATGTTAAAGTTCACTCTATAAGGAAAGCATAGCATATACAAGTTGTAAATGAGGAAACCAAAGCTCTGTGAGATTAATTTACTTTTCCAGCCCACAGAACTAGTAAATGGTGGAATCGGGCTTTATTTGAACTCATTTCTGCTTGGCTCCAAGGCAAAGACACTACATCCTGCTGCTTCACTTTCCCTTTTATGAAGCAAGTTGCTGAAAATGTCTAAGTTTCCATAAAGCGATGCTGATCCACATTGACCTTGTCTACTTTCACAAAGTGGTTGGGATTCTCAAACTAGATAATATGAGTGAAAATGTTTTGCAAACTCTTAAGGCTCTCTCACTTTATACGGTATTATTTCCACTTCTGCTTCTAGCAGGCGCTGTCTGGTTCCTAAGTCTCTCCATGTGGAGCTGAGCTACTATTTTTGGCCTGCCAAGCTGTTTTCGTTTTTCACCAGAATGCATGCTCCATTTGGGTAATGGTAACAGATGTGACAATGGGAACAAAACTCCTACCAGCCACGTTCTAACCCAAACATCCCAGGAGCCACTTCCAGCACTCATCTCCTCACTTCTGCTCCGAGACAGGGAAATAGGAGAATTCAAAGCTCTACTTCACTGTCTTTTACTAGCCTTGATCATTTCTGATCAGCGTTCCTGGTCATCGCTTTTCCTTTCCACAGTTTTGAGTTCTGATGTGTTGTCCATATTATATTAATAAAGGTCCACAGGGGAAGAGTGATTTGACAAAGGTTAAGAAGTCACTGTAAGAAAATGTTTTGACGTTATGTTAATGCCTGTCAATGTATTATCCCCAATTTAAAGTTAATCACCAAAATTACATTGCAATTCTAAAAATGTAATGAAATAAGATTTGCTGAGGTGTGGATGATAAAGAACTGGAGAGCCAAGAGCTAAAAGAGAAATAAACTTGTTTAACCCTTCTGTAGCCTCCTACCAAAGTGCAAAGAAATACATGGTGATTTGGGCCATGTGGATCTTGGCAAGAAAAGAAATTGGATTCATAATTCAAGAGAAAAACAAGAGATCTTTGTCTGCATATAAACACAACCAAGTATTGAGATTAAAAGTTGACATTTAAGTCCATGTCAAAAGGGTTCCAAAAATCTGTATGTTTGTCACTCTGTGGGCAAGATATTTAGACACTTGATAAATTGCTCAATTTTCCTCTAAAATTTTGGTGTCCTGCCGAGACCTGGCTTTAAGCTTTCAATGGCCTGTCAAACTTTTCTGCTTGGATGCCCGGCCATCACCTCAAAACAAAACCAAACCTATCATATTTCTTTCAAAACCAATTTTTCTGTTTCTGTCGCTGGTAACAGTATTTTCTCAGGCTCTGACACTTGAAACTCCACAGTCATCTTTACCCTTTAAGTTTCATGCCACCCACTCACATCCAAGTCTAAACTTCTTTTGAGCAGTCCTTTAGAAACAACGATGCTTAAAAGAGCACCCATTTTGCATATACTTTCTACAAGACAGGATTTTGTTGTTAGATGATTTTCACACATTAATTTTATCCCTCAAAACAACTTTGCAAGATAGTATTATCCCACTTATAAGATGAGAACACTGACTTTGGGGTGGTAACTGGCCCAGTCACTCTTGCAGTAAGTACTTGTAATGGGAGTCGGAGTTCAATTTCAGATATGTCTGCTCCACAGCCAGACGGAACATCAGAGGGCCTGCCTCACGGAACTATTGTGGGGATCTATCCAGTGTCTGGAAGAGAGCCTAGCACACAGCAGATCCTCAGGAGCCATTTGTTATTGTTGCAGTCACTTAAACTTTCTTTTAGGACATGATTGTCTTGTTCTGTGTAGCCACCACCCTTATTCTGCCACACAGAACTTACAGCCCAGACAGTGACTGTCCCTGGCTGTCTGACAGCCTTGGATTCCATCCCTTTCCTCTATCCTGAACAGAGCTGCTGCAACAATCTTCTCAAGCACACTTTGGTGGTGTTAAGAAGATTGTGCCCCACTCTAGTTCACAACCCTTTGATGGCTCTTCACTTTCCTTAGGAAACATTTCAAACTGAGCCTGCCTTTCAACACCCTGTGGAATTTCCACCTTCTATCCTCATCATCCTCGCCCTGTTAGAATTTTCCACTCCTATAAGGCAGGTATGTTTTCTGGGCTCAAGCTGGTCTCTGAATTGCTCACACAGTTTCTCCTGCTGTGAACGCCCCTCAACCTTCACTTTAGTCTTCCACTTTATTAAGTCCCAGTTTAAATGACTCTACCTCCAGGAAGACCACACTAGCCCATTCTAGTATTTTTCCCTCCATCACCTCTCTTGGTGCTTGTTAACTGCCTCAGACATGTGTCATTAACCAAACCCTGCCAGACTACAAGTAGCGTTTGCCCTCAACTAAAAGCAATGTGATCCAGTGGGAAAGCACTTATTTCCTGCAATAATGGACTGGTGTTTGAATCCTGAATCTTCACTAATTAATAGTTTGATTTGTCAAATCACTTATGGGTTTATACTAATCTTTTAAGTCGTATATTTAATAATAGCTTTCATTTACTCAGTGTTGTTTATGTGGCTAACTGCCTTAAATGTATACTCTCTGAGAGAGGTCATTATATTACCACTACCTTAAAGACAATGAAACTGAGATTTAGGGAAGATAGATAACTGAGTAATTTTCCTAAGTCTAAAAGCTAATAAGTGTGAGCTGGGATTATATTGGGACTTAAAAAGATGCTTGAATTTATCTGAGAGGGCCTTTAATTTGTACCTTGAAACATTCCATCCCATCAGCATCCTAGGCTTTTGCTATCAAATGCTATGGAGACCCCTGGTTGCCACTGTATTTTCCAGCCTGCCTTCTTTTCATTTCCCAGTAGGGGGAGTGGAGAAGGGAAGGAAGAGAGTCACTGGGCTTCCCTGAGATCTCCCCGGGTAGATGCAGCGAACCAAAAATCTGCATAGATGAAACGGCCTGAGAAAATGTGGTCCCCACCTCCATGCTACAGATGCAGAAGTTGAGGCTCAGACAAGGAGCTGCAAGCCAGCCAAACACAGACAGTGCTTCCTCACTCCCAGTCTAAACTCTTCTAGCTGTCTCCTCAGTATGCCAGGCAGCCTCCCAGATGTTCAATTGAAAACCAGGCACCTTATGCATTAAGAGAGATATTCTTTCATCCATTTCAAATCTGTTGCCACTTAATTTCATGAGGCAGGATAAATAGGAACACCCACTTGGCCTTTGGGGAGCCCTTTATTACTTCATTTACCTCTACCTGGTCTCTCACCACTCCATGATACTCTATAATATAGAGCTCTAATCATCATTGGCATTTTGTCTGCCAGCTAAATCCACCCTGTTGCCTCCTGCTCCCACCTCATCTCCGATGCCGCTAATCAGCTCCACTGCCCTTCACTGGCCTTTCACCCTTTCATTTATATCCTTGTTGAGATAAGATAACTAGCCCTGACTGCTATATTCAAAGTGAGGATGTACCACTGATTTATAGAATGGTCTAATAATATTTCCGCATCTCATTCTCCATCCCCTTCACACAGTCATGTGTCTTATCTGCTGCTCTGACCGCCACTGGGCATGGAGCAGATGTCTTCATTGAGCTGCCCATAATGACACTAGCTGTAGATCTCTCTTTCTTTCTTTCTTTCTTTTTTTTTTAATCTTTTTCTCTCCTTTTAACACAGACATTGCAGTTAATTCAGAGGCCACTGGTGTGTGCATAGAGTTTAAATTGCTGCCTTCCAGTGAGCATTGCCTAGCCCTGGTGTGCAATGCAGATAATTGCCTGTCAGAGAAATTCCTTAAAGCACCTCTGGTCCCCACAGCACTTGAACCCCAGTTTAAGGGTAAATGTTTAATATGAGAGGCCACCCTGCCACCTGAGAAACTCCTGGGTGTCTAGGGCAATAAGTCAGCTTTCCAAGATGAGCATGCATTGATTTCCTGAGCAATGGAGATTAGGGCATGGGAAAACTTGCTCTCCTCTTTCAAGGGTTTAATTGATGCCACCAAGATCAGGTCAAGTTAGTAGTGGCATTTGGTCCTCTCTGAATATTTGTGACTGAGTCCTAATGCTATCAGCTATATTCTCTGGTGTTTTAGCAAAGAACTCAAGTGTGTTATTGGAATGGTAATTTGTCTGTGCTCCATGTGTCCCTCAGAGTCAGTATCAATTAAGGTTCTACAGATACTCAGAGCTGGTAAAAGGTAGATGAATAGACAGAATTTCAAGGAATTGTCTTATACAACTGTGGGGACTAGCAAGCCCAAAATCCATAAGGCAGGCTGGCAGACTGGAAATTTTAAGGCAGGATCTGATACAGCAGTCTTGAGGCAAAATTTTTCATTTATTCATCAGGGAAACCAGTCCAGCTCCCAAGACTTTTCAATTGACTGGATGAAGCCACACACATTATTGAGAATAATCCCCTTTACATAAAGACAACTGAGTGTGGATGTTAAGCACATCTACAAAAATGTTCACAGCAACACCTGGATTAGGTGTTGATGGAATAACTGGAGGCTATAGCCTAGCCAAGTTGACAGATAAAACTATCAAAGTCAAAGTCACTAAGCTATAGTGTGATGGTCTCCTTTTAAAATCTCCACCAGCCTAACTGCAATTCTTGTAGCACAACAAATGCTACTCCCAGTCCTGAGCTCTCAAATGCATATGGCCCAGCCCTGAGTCATACTTTGTCTTTCCCATAAAAGCCAATCACAATCCTGAAACCACTTCAAGACTACCCCAAACTTATTTCTTACCTCTACCTGGAGTCTCAGATTCCCTAAATGTGGTCATAACTTTAGATTTTTATGTTTTGGTGACAAATTCAAGCACTTCCCCCTGGATTTGGGGACCTGTTTACTCATATGACTCTCAGTATCACATGTTCTCCTTTTGGAGTCTCCTTCACTTTATTTTACACTCTTTCTATCAGCCCCAACCATGTAGACTGGCTCTGCTGATTGGTCATAGCTTCCCTAGAAGAAAGGGTAGATACAGAGAAAGAAAAGCAATTTATGAATGCAAAAGGAAGTCTGGGAATTGGAGCAGGGCCCTAGCTATTCAGACAAATGAAGGTTATATGGAAGGAAATGGAGGACAGAATTCAGGTTTAAAGACCAAAAGAGCCAAAGCAAAATCTGGACACTTTTACTTACTTGCTATGACCTTGGACATGTTGCTTAACCTCTGTGCCTTAGTTTCCCAGAATGCCCAATATAGATAGAAACCCACTTTATAAGTGTGAGAAGATAGTAGGTATATCCAGCAAATCCATGTTTTCTTCTTCCAGAACACATTGGTAGACTACACTTCCCAGGCCCCTTTCTATTAGTAGACTAGATGATGAGCTCTTGCCTGTTAAAAGTAGGTGTTTCAGGTACCTACTTCTGTGTAACAAACTACCTCAAAACTTAGCAACTTAAAACAACAACAGTCACTTATTCTGCTCATGAATCTGCAGTTTAGGCAGGGCTTAAAGGGACAGCTTGTCTCTTTTCCATGTGGCATCTGCTGGGACAGCTTGGGTAGGGCTAGACGATCCACTTCGAAGATCGCTTGCTCACATAGCCAGTAAGCTGGTGCTGGTTGTTGACTAGGATTTAGCTGGAGCATCATCCGGGCCTCTGTTTTTCTCCACAGCAGATTCTCTATAGGATGATGGGCTCCCATGTACCCTCATGGCAGGGTTCCAGGAGAAATGTTCTAAGAGGCAGGAAAAGGAAGCTGCCAGTCTCTTAAAGTCTGGGAAACTAACATAGTGCTAGTTCCACTGTATTCTGTTGGTCAAAGCAGTCTCAGAGCCTGTCTGAACATAAGGGCAAGAGACGTAGACCATACTTCTTCATGGGAAGAGTATCAAAAAAATTTCTGGCCCTGATTAATCCACCACAATGTTCCAGTCAAAATGAGAAAACAGAACCAGATCAACCTCTCATCTGAAAAGAAAAAAACCTGAAAACCAGACAAGAAAAATATATGAACCAACATCATTAAAGACAGTGAACATCAGGCAACAAATGCTAGTGATTCCTAAGTGATAGGAAGCAAAGGGATGAGTACTATAATTTCCCTCAGTTTACTATCTGGAGGGAGTTTCCAGTCCACAGCGCAGAAAGGTAAAACCCAGGCAGTCCAGCCTTCTCTTTTAGTTGAGGAGACAGAGCCAGGTATCTGTAAAAAAAGCTAAAGTGGCTAGCAATTACAGGAGAGAATACAGGAAATTCAGGAAAAGAGAGATCTAAATAGAGATAAAGCTGAAGTCCCCGTCAACTATTCTCTTTAAAAGTGATTAGGGCATAAATTGGGGGCGGGGATTGCCTGAGCCCAGGAAAAGAATCACCTGAAAGGATTAGCAGAAATGGAGTCTGGATCTCATGGAAGACCAGGAATAGTACCTGTTTCCCAAAGTCTAAATGAAAAACCTTGTTGTTCAAAGGACATCAAAGTACTAAGAAATATCTTTCCTCAGTTTTGGGGGAAAATTATCCCTAGACTAAATGTTGCTCTGGTCTCACCCAACAAAGCTAAAAAAAAAAAATCTGAAAGTTTAAAAGTGTTTCTAAGTAACTTTGCCATGTCTTAAGATAAAATTCAAAAATATATATAGGAATGCAAAAATATTAATCATCTAACAAGATAACGATGACACCCTACAATGTGTAACATTCATCAAAAAATATCAGGCATGTAAAGAAGCAGGAAAATACAATTCACAATAAGAATAAAATTAAAAATCCAAACAATAGAAATGACATAGATCATAGAATTAGTAGACAAGAACAGTGAAACAGATTTAATCACTGCATTTTATATGTTCAAGAGTCTATAAGAAGAATTGGACATGTTAAGTAGAGACATGGAAAAAAATATTAAAATTGTACTCTAGAGGTGACAAGAACATTGTCTGAAATTAAAAATACACTAGACAGGATTCATAGCAGGTTATATGGGTTCTCAGAAGAAATTATTTAGTGAAATTGAAGACACAGCAATCAAAACTGTTCAAAATAAAACACAGAAAGAAAAAAAGAACTGAAAATTAAAATAAAAAGAGCAGTAGCAAACTGTGGGACAACTTCAAATAGTCAAATTCAGTGAAAGTTATAAACCCATATATCCAAGAACTCAGTGAACTCTACATACAAGATACATACAGAAAACTACTCTAAGATACATCTAAACAAATTGTTTAAAATCATTGGTAAAAAATCTTAATAGCAGTCAGATAAAATATACATTATATACAAAAGTACAAAAATAAAAATAACAGCAAATCTCACTGGAATCAGTCAGAAGACAGTGACACAACATCTTTAAAGTCTAAAGGAGTAACATGAGCAAAGTTTCTTCCCTCTATCCTTTTTGTATTAGTTTCCTAGGACTCTCATTAAAAGTCACCACAAACTAGATACTAAAACAGCAGAAATTTATTCTCTCACAGTTATGGAGGTTCAAAGTTTGAAAACATGGTGTCATCAGAATTGTTTGCTTCTCGAGGCTCTAAGGAAGAATCTAGTCACGCTTTTGGTGGCTTTTAGTAATTCTTTGTGTTTCTTCACTTGTGGGTGTATCAGTCCAATCTCTACTTTCATCATCACATTGCCTTCTTCACTACGTCATCTCTGTGTCTTCAAATATCTCTTTTCATAAGGACATCAGTCACTGAATTTAGAGGCAACCTTAATCCAGTATGACTTCATTTTAATTTATGTCTTTGTTATGCCTGCAAAGGCTTTATTTACATATAAGATCACGTTCACAGTAAAGGGTGTTAAGACCTAAATATATCTTTTTGGGGGGAACACAGTTCATTTCATTACACTTTTCTCTGAGTTTTCTAGTAGATAGGGAGGATCAAGTGGCTCACTCTGAGTTCCTAGGTACGGCCAGAGCCACTAGATGCAAGGAGCTTGGATTTCTGAATCACTATGTGGAGCGCCACTTTCAAAACATTTAATTGAACTGTCGTATGTGTGAGAACAAAAAACATTAATGCTAAAAGACAAAGAGACTATAGTGAGTTAAAAGTCAAAGAGAGTATAATGACTATTATGTGTGACTGTTATGAGGATTAAGTGAGACCATGCATATAAAGGACTTGACACATGATGGGTGCTAAATAACTGGTAGTATGATTGGGATTATTAGAAAAACAAATAGGAAACACTAAGTCTACATTAGGTTTCAAGTTGGATTCCATGTGAGTCTTGGAGAAATGTCAGGTCCTGTTTCAAGACCAGGAAGCGATTTAGGCCTATACTCTATTATCAAAAGGTTTTGATACTACTGGGAATAAATGATCAAGTAAACACAGACAGTGCTCACAGGTCCCTGGAAGATGTAGCATTACTTTCATCATACCAAAATTATACTTCTATTTCAAAAAAGTACCACTGAGTTCGTCTGTTTATTCAAGCAGAGGAGTTCCCCCTTACCTGTGGGGAATATGTTCCCAGAAACCCGGTGGATTCCCGAAATCATGGAAAGTGCCAAACCTTATATAGCCTTTAAAAAAAAATGCATCCTTATAAACAGTTTAATTTATAAATTAGTCATAGTAAGCTATTAACAATAATAACTAAGATAGAAAAATCCTAACAATGTACTATAATAAAAGTTACATGTATGTGGTCTCTTTCTTTTTTTTTCTCTCTCTCTCTCTCTCCTTCAATATATCGTCTTATTATACACTTACCTATTTTCCAACAACAGTTGACTGAAGGTAATGGAAAGCATGGAAAGCAAAACTGCATATAAGCAAAGACAACTGTCATCATTAGGTAGAGTAAAAAGATGATTTAAACTAAATGTTTGAAAAAAATAAAATAAAATAAATGTTTGACCCACTTAACTGACAGATTTCATCAAAACAAACCCCAATACATAAAATCTTGGTTTTTGGCTGAGCCAGAGAAGAAATCTGATCTTTTGCTTTTTTCAAGCAAAATCAGCTTACAAAATTATTTTCCTTCTCCCATATATCTTCTGAAATGACTATAAACCAAATAACCAATTGATTTGGAGCCATTTTTTGCTCCCATCTAAAACAGAGAGAGATTTCTCACCCCTATTCAAAAGGAAAAATGTTAAATCACATGTGAATTGCAGATATAAGCATTTAAAGACTGTTTCCCTGTTTTGTTTGTGAATAATTTTTCATTTTATGAAGGAGCCAAATATTTCAGTAGGTAAAATCAATAGCGGCCCCCAAAGTGGATGGGAAATTCTCCAGGCTTAATATGGTTTTGTGCGCGACTATCAAAGCTGAATGTCTTCAAGGAAAAAATAGTGAATTCCCTTCCTTAAAAGAGATGTATGAATTAAAGTCTTCTCTTTTTAAAACTAATCTGTTGTATAATGGTTCATTTATTCAACAAATATTTATTAAGCACTTATTGTATGCTACATACTGCATCAAATGTTTAGAATAAACAAAAAATTAAATTAAATTAAAGGCCTATCCCAGAGGGAAAAAGTTTAATGAAATAATAACTAATATTTAAGAGGGCTTGCTAAATTTCAAGCAGTGTTCTAAGCACTTTGCAAACATTAATTTATTTACTCCTCATGACAACTTATTAGGTACTATTTATGTGTCTATTTTAAGAAAAGGAAATGAAGGTACACAGAGTTTAGAGAGTATTCCCAGACGCACAGAATATGACCCCAAGCTGTCTGACTCCAGAGACCATATTTCTGTTATGCACAGAACAAATATGTAAGTACCCAGTTTCAGTAACATTATCAGAGACAGACTAAGAATCTTGACAACAAAATCCATCTCATTTCATTATTGTTCTTAGCAGAGAACCTGACATGTGATAATTGTTTTTAAAACTATTTAATTAAGCACTAAAAGAGAGTAATAGAGAAAGTAATCTGGTAGAACCCAATAGTCAGCTCCTATGTTTGCCTGGGGAAATCATGGACGGCTTCACAGAGACAGTGATTTTTGAGTGGGATGTGGAAGAATGAGTTAGGCATTTGATAGGTCATGTGGGGAGCAAAGGCATCTGGAAAGCTGAGTAGCATGTTCAAAGGCACAGAGGCAGGCAAATTATGGCCAGTGAGGAGTTTTTTTTTTTTTTTCTTGAGTTGGAGTCACTCTGTCACCCAAACTGGAGTGCAGTGGCTGCTCCCGGCCACCATAGCCTCGACCTGCTGGGCTCCGGCGATCCTTCCGCCCCAGACTTCCAAGTGGCTGGAACTACAGGCGCACACTACCATGCCCGGTTAATTTTTGGATTTATTGTAGAGATGAGGACTATGCCAAGTTGCCCAGGTGGGTATTGAACCCGCAGACTCAGGCAATCCACTCACTTCAGCCTCCCAAAGCGTGGGATTACAGGCTGAGCCACTGAGGCTGGCTGGAGTTTATTAATAGTTCACAATGACCAGACAGAAGGTTAATTGATGATTCGTGTAATATCAGTCGTCTTCCTGAGCAAGCAGTGCTTCTCAGACAGCTTCTTGAAGGCCCTGAAATAAAGGGTTGTCTGGTGCTTTTCTTCATTCTTGAAAATAAAAATAAGGCTTTCTGAGATATGATTTTTTAAAGATACTGGTCCTAAGCTAAACCTGTATATTAATGTTTCCCAGCATGCTCCTGGAGACCAGTCCAGGGGCAACAGCCTCCCCTAGAATTGAGGAAAACAACATTCTGGTCCACCAGAAATTTTGAGCCAAAGCCCACTCATTGAGAAGCTTTTGCTTAGGTTGAAAGGCCACCCAAGCCTTTCATTTTAAATTTGGCAACAGTTGTTGTAAGAGTAAACTTCCACATATTGACGTGTTAGGAAAGAAATCAAGGGTAAGTCGTTGGTATATTCATGCTATCTATAGCCAAAGATTGTGAACAACCTCAAAAAGTGCTTAAGATCTCAACTGAGAGGCACAAGAAACAGATGGCAGTGGGAGAAAGCCCTGACCAAAGCAGCAGGAAGTTGGACTACATTTGCATTACTATGAAGGAAGATCTAAGCCTCCATAATTTCTAAAGAAAAGAGATTTATTTGGCTCAAGGATCTGCAGACTACATAAGAAGCATGGTGCCAGCATCTGTTTTTGGGAAGGGGCTCAGGTTGCTTCCATTCATTGTGAAAAGTAAAGAGAAGACTGTGCAGATCACATGGTAAGAAAAGATGCAAGAAAGAAATGAAGGGAGGTGCCAGGCTCTCTTCAACACCCAGTTCTCATGGGAACTAATAGAGTGAAAACTTACTCATTACTATGAGTACAGCATCAAGCTACTCATGAGGGATGCTTCCCATGACCCAGACACCTCCCACTAGGCCCCACCCGCAACACTAAGGATAAAATTTCAACATGAGATTTGATCCAATATGAAAGGGACAAAATCCAAACTATATCGGAATCAAACCCTAAACAGATGGATCTGACACCATTCCCTAATATATGCACAGAGTGAAGTCAAAAGAAAATAAGAGACTCTTATTGAGTCAGCAAATACCCTAGCCTTCTCACAAAGAATTCTCTCCTTTCTGGTAATTAATTTTTGGGGGGCTTCCTTGACTGACAACCTTGGTGCATCCCAGAGAGTTCATGAGTTACCTAATGGATTTTGTGCTCTGCTCAAGCAAGCCATGCTGTACTCAACCTGCATCACAGTTCTTGCTATTGTGATCTATTAAGACCACTTTATGTTCTAGAACCTGACTTCTACCTCATGTTTGTTTGTTTGTTTGCTTTTTCCTTGTGGCATAAGGTGGAAGTCAGGTTCTAAAACCCAGCCTGGGATAATAGTGAATGTTTGCTTGTTTGCTTTTTCCTTGTGGCATCTATCATTAGCCTAGCTTCAGAGAAAAAAAGTAAAAATGTTAACAATGCTAAAAATAAAACATCTGCACATGGAATCCTATGGGCAACAAAGGATAGTGCCTAAAAAATGAACCTTGAAAGAATATTTCTAAAATAAATAACCAAGAGCCAAGAGCCAAGAACATTGTTAACATCTGATGATTGAGTTTCAAGACTGACTCAGATAAATAAAATGCATATTCTCCATGAACATTCCCAGTCAATCATCTGATCAGAAAATATTTATTGAACACCTATCACCCACTAAGTTCAGAACATCAGGCTAAGTACTGTCATGATATAATTTGTTATGGTACATTTTAAATTTCTTCCAAAGACTTACATTCGACATGGGGACAATTGATATAGAGAAAAAAATTAAAAGAAAGAAAGGAGAAAGGGAGGGAAGGAGAGAGAAAGGGAGGGAGGGAAGGAAGGAAGGAAGGAAGGAAGGAAGGAAGGAAGGAAGGAAGGAAGGAAGGAAGGAAGAAAGGAAGGAAGGAGAAAATACAAAAGCAAGCATGTTACTAGTGTTTCTCTGATCATCATCTAGGGTACTCATTTCTTTCAGAACAATTGTTTGATGCATAAGCTTCTCCAAAAATTATTTCTCTGTATCAAAACAATAATAGCGAAAGTATTCTTGAGCTGTTTCTTCCTGTCTTATGGAGTCTGTCATTCCCAGATCACTGTGATGTTATCCATTGTTGAGTGTTCCTTGGTTCCTGAAGAATCTGTAGGTCCTGTAGAAACATTTTTACCCTACTCCAATAATCTACCAATAGTCTGAAAAATCTCCTTTCTGCCCCTTCCATGACTGAATCTGTGCTGTGTGTACAGTCCGCAATTCTCAGATCTCCCTACCTTGTCTGAGTGTGTATGACCAGGAACTGGAAAAAACCAACACCTTCTCATGACACTATCAGGAAGAGGTTTCTCTCACTATCACTTAGGACACTTGCTCAACTGCTGCTCACCCCCGAAGATCAGAGAAATCTACCCTTGAGTTCCCTTCTTCCTACATATCTGTGAAAAGCTTTATGCCCCTTGTCACCAGTAAGGAACCATTTACTTTGCTTTGGGCTGGGGGAAGGTGTTTCTTCACAGGTAACTTCTCATATCTAGCTAATCCTTGGTCCTAGAACTCAGTCCTTTATCCTTCTTCCTGCCAAGTCATCCAGCATTCTTGACTTCCAGTCTCTGTTCCTCCAGCTAAACCTTTCTGATTCTCACCAGCAGATTCACTTTTTCCCAGAGCTAGGGAAAAGATGTTACAAATGGAAAGAAAACTAGAAGGCACTATATAGTAACTAGTTGAATAGATTTTAAGGTCTTCAGGAGTTTAAATATGCAAGAGTCAACCATGAATGGTGGGGGCAGGGGGTGGCCCTGAACTCTGGGGCTTAATCTGGGCCATGAAGGATGAATAACATTCAGCTAAATGCATAACAGAATAAAAGACACTTTAGAAAGTGTGAACACTGCAGTCAAAGGCAAGAAAAAAGGGCAAGAGAAGATACAAACAAGAGTCAAGGCAGGATTGGTCCAAGTTCTTTTGGGATAAGTAAGGAAGCTCAATTGTTGGAAGCAGAGTCTATTCTTCATTCTGCAGAGCACTTAACCAATGCCATGTTCTCTCAAAAGTTTTTGCTAGAGCCCACAAGCACATGTATACTTTCATACACAACCTCTTTTGCTCACCTAGCAATGCTTTAATGCATTTTAATTCATGAGTGTTTTTCTCATCTCTCTTACCTCATTACAAGCTTCATCAGGTGGTATCACATTTGGGGATTTGTGGAAACATTAATAATCTGATACCTATAATGTATGTACATCACTTAGCATACAACTAGGGTGATGATATAATTTATCTTTCAAACTAGGGCATTTTGGAGAATAAGTGGGAATCAACTAATAATTATTCCAGGATAACAGGCATTAATCAATAGTCTTAAGCTAACAAATGTCTTTCTATGCCATCAAAGGCTGATGATCAATTAAATAATACCAAAAAGGTCTTATGTTGAAGTTGGTTGAGAGTGGTGGTGGTGGTACTCGTATTGCCTCAGTTTTTCTGCCCAAGACAGCCACTGCCCACTGAACGCCCAGGCTCTTCTACTACCAGAAGAAAGATATGCTCTTTCAATGGCATATTTATTCTATAAATAAGCAATAATTGCATTTTTCTTAACTGCCACACACTGTGTAAGCTTTAGGCAATACACAAGTAAAAAATCATGGCCCTTTTTCCTCTGAGATCTCACAAGAGTTCATTTATATAATTATTCACTCATTCATTAGATTATTTAACAAGTATTTATTAAGAGCCCATCATGCATCAGGCCAGGTGGTAGGGAGCAATTGCTCTGGTCCTTGTCTTGATGAAGCTCTCAGATTGCAAGCCAGGCAGCTAAGTGAGAATAGGTCACTAATAAAAAAATGTGTGTGACAATGTTGGCCCAAATGAGTAGGGTAGCAAATGTGTTTGGAGAGATTAGTGGTATTTTACAGGTTGAAAAAATGGAGAAGTTATCACCAGGAAAAGGAAGAAAGGAAGAAAGTCAAGCAAAAGAAACCGTACTAGAAAAGTCTTGGAGTCAAGAAACAACAAAATTAGAGATAAAAGCAAAGGGTAGGCAGAAGTTGGATCACAGCAGAGCTCAGTGGCCAAGCTGAGGACTTTACATGTGACCCATTAAGGAACTGGGGCACATTGAAGCTCAGCATCATGGTCATGCAATGACCATATGTGCATTTTTAGCTAGATTATTGTTTTGAGAGACTTACTGCAATTCTTTCAAGTTAGTTTACATAGAGTCAGTGTGTAACAACAGCCCGTGACATACATGACATATACTACCTGGCCTTCCTTGCCTGTCCTAGGTTCCTGGAGGGCAGTACAGGTCCACAGACTGTCCTTGTGCCTGGGGAAATATCATCATTTTCCAAGATGCACTCTTCTAGATACAGAGGATATTTCTACAAACAAGGAAACTTGTGTCATCAGAGCCCTAAAGTGTAGAATCTAAAAATGCAGAGATGACAGAGATGGCGCCACGGCATGGACGGCGAGTGTGGGCACAGGCGTGAGTGCAGCCAGATGCGTGGGGTCAGCGGGCTCCTCACCGGCTGCGCATCTCCCACTGGCCCACCCTGGGTCTCTGCGCAACTTTGTTTCTGGCTACAGCAGCCAGAGCCATCCTGTTCTTCCTCTGTGGCCCAGAGAGGGGACCTGGTGAGCTAGCAGTGGAGCCCACACAGAACTCAAGCTTCAGGACCCCCTGACTTACACTCTCTTCCCCCACTCCCTACATCTCATGGCTGGCTCCTGAGAGGTGCACTTGTGCTTCACATAAGGGCAAGGACCCTCAGGGTTTGGCCAACTCCTGCGTGCCATTTTCTCTGTGTGGAAGCTGAAGGGAACTGGACCTTGGGGAACAATGGAATTTGGGGTCGACGGAACCCAAAGACTGGGTAACCTTGGATTCTGCAGCACCTGACATGGGCACCCACGGAGCCACTCGACAACTGAAGTGCAGTAGCCACTTGCTGCTGGCAACTCCCTGAGGGCCAAGCACAGTGAACTTCAAGGTGGTTTGGCAAGATTTAATTGCTTATGGATGTCATTCGCTTGTGGTAGTGATGGATTCCAGTACTGCCCAAGCTCTTCGAGTTTTAGAAAAACATAAAACTGATATTGTCAAGTGCCTAAAGAATTAAATGTGAGAGACTCCTGAAGATGGCAACGGCATAGGTGGATCCGTGAGACTTTCCAAATATGAGTTCCCAAAAAGACTCTTACTTTTCTTCCTGCAACCTCCTGCCCACCGCTAGCTGCACTGGTACAAGGTCTGGGGACCTTTGATCCCACACAGGGCCAGATATTGTGGCCCGGCAGTGGCTGCTCCACTATATGTAACTCCAGCTGGCTGGGGAATCCTGAATCCCGGATCCCAGCTCCCTCCCTGGTTACATCGTCACGACCAGCACCTAGCACCAAGCTGCTGGTCACCCAGGGAGGCTCTGGGTGCCCACCCCTCAGAGATACCATTCCCATTTCTGGCTGAAGTGCCCTGTGAGGGACTCAGAGCCACCACCTCCCTCTGGAGCTTTGGAGATCTGGAGCCCCGGGCCCACCCTGGCTGAGGCACTCAGCATGCGACTGCAAGCTTGTTAAGGTGCTGATCAGAGGCTTCCAGCTCCAGAGGAGGGAACCCCCACCCTCTCCTCCACCCCAGCCTTCTGGTGGCATCCCAGATCCAGTGCAGCTGGTTACGCCTAGAGACCCACACAAGCATCCCTAAAAGTGAAAGTAAAACTACCACCTCCGCCATTTTCAAGGCAGATTTGCATCACTCCGCCCACCTATCAGAGCCTCCACCTCAGTTCCCACAGTGACGTCCTTAAACAGGAGACAAAGCCCCTCCCCTACACCGAACAGAGACAAGTCACAGATCTCCCAGGCAGCAGGCTAGCTGTCTGCAACAAAAAGAGAGGGGAGAGGCTGGAGATTAGAGCTCAAGGAACTTTAGCCACTAAGAGACAAGAGAAAAATCTACACAAATGAAGAAAAAACAAAAGAAGAATATGGGTCTCTCCCAGACTCCTGGGATACTGAGAAAACTGACTTTGAAATGCAAACAATGAAGAGCTCCCAGAATGACTTGTCTCAAACTACAAACCTAGATATCAAGACATTAATGGAGAGATTAAAAAGAATTAAGGAGACTCAAGAAGAAACTAGAAAGGAGCTGATATCTGAGATAACAGTAATAAAGAATACTATGAATGAAATAAATAACAAACTGATAAGCATCGAAAGTAGAATTATCAAAGCAGAAGAAAGAATCTCAGAGCTTGAGGACCAAAATATAGCACTAACCCAAACTCTCAAAAACACAGAAAACAAGCTCAAAACTACAGAAAAAAATCTTCAAGAGATGAGCAATTACTTCAAGACACCAAACCTAAGAGTAATTGGCCTTCCTGAGGCAGAAAGAGAGACAGAGACCACACTGGAACAAACTTTCCATGAGATCATTCAAGAAAATTTCACTTATCTAATCAATGATGCAAAAATTCAAACACAAGAGATTCAGAGAACCCCCGCAAGACAACAAATGAGAAAACCAACTCCTAGACACATAATAATTTGCCTAAACAAAGTAGCATAAAAGAAAAAATCCTAAAGGCAGCAAGAGAAAAAGGCCAGATCACCTATCAGGGAAAACCAATTAGAATAGCAGTAGATTTATCTACAGAAACCCTGCAGGCTAGCAGAGCTTGGAGCCCTATCTTCAAAGTCCTAAAAGATAAACAATTTCAACCAAGAATAACCTACCCAGCCAGATTAAGCTTCATCAGCAAGGGAGAATTAAAATCTTTCCCAGATATCCAATCCCTAAGAACTTGCGCTGCCACAAAACCACCTCTGCATGAAACACTTAAGAAAGTACTAAATACAGAAGAAAAGGGGGAAAAAAGAGCAACGTTCTTCACAAGAGTACAGGAAAAAGAATAAAATACACATGAACCAACCCCAAAACAAAAGAAAGACAATAAACCAAGTGGAAGAACAAATCTATAAGAACTCTATGATAGGGACGAACTCTCACATTTCAATAATTAGCCTGAATGTGAATGGACTAAATGCACCACTGAAAAGACATAGAATGGCAAAATGGATAAAACATCACCAGGCAGCAATATACTGCCTTCAAGAGACCCATCTCACTAGAAAGGACATACTCAAAGTAAGAGGATGGGAAACAAATTTTCAGGCAAATGGAACACAAAAGAAAGGAGTCACAATCCTAATTTCAGACAAAATACCATTTAAGCTATCCAAAATTTAAAAAGATACAGAGGGTCAACACATAATGATAAAAGCTTCACTCCATCAACAAGAAATATCTATCCTAAACATATATGCACCTAACATAGGTGCACCAACTTTTATAAAGAAGGATATTGACTCTAACACCATCATAACTGGGGATTTTAATACCACACTCACAACCCTAGACAGATCATCAGGACAAAAAATCAGCAATGAGATCTGGAACCTCAATGTGACTCTGGACCAAATGGACTTAAGTAATACCTACAGAATACTCCATCCAAAGACCACAGAATACACATTCTACTCATCATCACATGGAACATATTCCAAGATTGACCAATAATTGGCCATAAATCAAGCATAAGCAAATTTAAAAGGACTGAAATTCTACCATGCACCTTCTTGGACCACAGTGGAATAAAAATAAACATTGACACCAACAAGGTCAACCCAAAACCCACAAAGACATGGTCACTAAACAGCATGATACAACAACTCCTGGGCCAATGATGAAATCAAAACAAAGATCAAAAGATACCTGGAAATAAATGAAAATGAAGACACATCTTACCAAAATCTCTAGGACTCCTTAAAAGCTGTAGTAACAGGGGAATTTATATCCCTACAAACACACAAGAAGAAAATGGAAGGAGCACAAATTAACAGCCTAGCAAGCCACCTAAGGAAGCTGGAAAAGCAAGGCCACAAAAACCCTAATTTCAGCAGAAGAATCCAGATCACCAAAATAAAAGTCCAAATCCAGGACATAGAAGACAAAAAGACAATACAAAAATCAAAAACAAAAAGCTGGTTCTTCAAAAGGATAAACAAGATCAATGGTCCCCTAGCTAGACTGACCAAGAAAAAGACAGAAAAAATCCAAATAAGCACAATCAGAAACACAAAGATGAAGTCATATCTGACCCTGAAGAAATACAAAAGATCATCAGAGACTACTATGTACACATGTATGGAAATAAATTTGAAAACCTCAAGGAAATGGAGGACTTTCTGTCATCACACAACCTACCTAGGTTGAAACAAGAAGAAATTGTGACCCTAAATAGACCAATAACCATCAAGGAAATTGACTATTTTATAAGAAAACTACCTATAAAAAAAAGCGCTGGACCGGATGGCTTTCCAGCAGAATTCTACAAGACATTTAAGGAGGAACTTATCCCAATCCTACTGAAGCTATTTCAGGCGATTGAGAAAGATGGAACCCTCCCCAAATCATTTTTTGAAGCTAACATCACATTGATATCCAAGCCAGGTAAAGATCCAACAAAAAAAGAGAACTACAAGCCAATATATTTGATGAACATAGATGCTAAAATTCTCAATAAGATCCTAGCAAACCGGATTCAACAACACTTCTCAAAAATCATTCATTATGACCAAGTAGTCTTCATCCCTAGGATGCAAGACTGCTTCAACATTCGTAAAACAATAAATGTAATTAAATACATCAACAGATGTCAAAACAAAAACCACATGATTATATCATTAGATGCAGAAAAAGCTTTTGATAAAATCCAGCACCCTTCTTGATAAAAACCCTCGAATATCTAGGCATACAGGGAACATACCTCAAAGTAGTAAAAGACATCTACGAGAAACCCACAGCCAGCATACTCCTAAATGGACAAAAATTGGAACAATTTCCCCTGAAAACTGGAACAAGACAAGGATGCCCACTCTCACCCCTCCTGTTCAATATAGTATTGGAAGTCCTGGCTAGAGCAATCAGAGAAGAGAAGGAAATCAGGGGTATCCAAATAGGAAATGAGGAAGTCAAATTATCTCTCTTTGCAGATGATATGATCATGTACCTTGAAAACCCAAGAGAATCTGTCAAAAACCTCCTTACACTGATAAAGGCCTTCGGCAAAGTCTCAGGATATAAAATAAGTGTGCAAAAGACAATCACATTTCTTTACACCAATAATAAACAAACAGAAACCCAAATAAGAAGCACAATTCCATTCAAAATAGCCACACAAAAAAATGAAATACCTTGGCATTTCCCTAACCAGAGATGTGAAAGACCTTTACAATGAAGACTACAAAACTCTGCTCAAAGAAATCAAAGATGACACAAACAAGTGGAAAAATATTCCATGCTCATGGATTGGAAGAATCAACATTGTGAAGATGTCCATCTTACCTAAGGCAATCTACAGATTCAATGCAATACCTATTAAATTACTAGCAACATTCTTCTCAGACCTAGAAATAACAACACAGGAATTCATATGGAAACACAAACGACCAAGAATAGCCAGAACAATCCTCAGCAAAAAAAAAAACAAAAACAAAAACAGGTGGTATCACATTACCAGACTTGAAACTTTACTATAAAGCTACAATTATCAAAACAACTTGGTATTGGTATAGGAACAGGCATATAGATCAATGGAGTAAAATTGAGATTCCAAAAGCAAAACCTCAATTTCTCAACCAACTCATCTTTGACAAAGCCTCCACCACCTATCACTGGGGAGAGGAGAACTTATTCAGTAAATGGTGCTGGGAAAACTGGCTGACCACATGCAGAAGATTGAAACAGGACCCATATCTATCCCCATACACAAAAATTAACTCCAAATGGATCAGAGACCTAAATGTAAGACCTCAAACCATAAGAACCTTAGAAAATGAAGGACATAGCCTCATGGAAATTGGAACTGGCATCCAATTCCTGAACAAAACTTGAAACCCACAGGCCATAAGGGATAAGATAGACAAGTGGGACCTCATTAAACTGACAAGCTTTTGCAAAGCCAAAGAAACCATCAAGAGAGCAGGGAGACAGCCTACAGACTGGGAAAAAGTATTTGCCAATTCCAGGTCTGACAAAGACTTAACATCTTGGATCTACAAGGAACTCAAACATGCTGAAAAGAAAAAAACAAACAACCCCATTATAAAATGGGCAAAAGATATGAACAGACACTTCACAAATGAAGACATCTGAGCAGCCAACAGACACATGAAGAAATGCTCAACCTCACTAATCATCAGGGAGATGCAAATCAAAACCACACTGAGATACAACCTAACTCCAGTCAGAATGACAATTATCAATAACTCAGAAAATAATAGTTGTTGGAGAGGATGTGGCGAAAAGGGAACACTTCTACACTGTTTGTGGGAGTCTAAACTAGTGCAACCTCTGTGGAAAGCAGTGTAGCGATTCCTAAAAGCTCTAAATGTCAACCACCCATATAACCCTGCAATTCCCCTACTGGGAATATACCCTGAAGAACTCAAATCACTCCATAAAAAAGATACCTGCACATGAATGTTTATCGCAGCATTGTCCACAATAGCAAGAACCTGGAACCAACCATGCTGTCCATCAAAAGAGGACTGGATTTTTAAAATGTGGTACATATACACGATGGAATACTATGCAGCCATAAAAAAGAACAAAATCATGAATTTTGCAGCAACCTGGATGGAACTAGAGTCTATAATACTGAGTGACCTCTCACAGAAACAAAGATCTGAGTATCACATATTCTCACTCATATAGTGGACCTTGATCATCCAACATACTACCATAAGAAAATGACTGACAGTGGTGGGAAACTATGGGAGGGGATGGAACTAATGGTAGTAAACATCTGTCTGGGGATGGGGAGACACCTCTTATCAACAAAGGGGCCTGAATGAAGCATATTTGTATACCTAACCCTTAACTGTACCCCACAATATCAAAATAAAAAATATTGATAAAAAAATCTAAAAATGTCAAGAAAGTCCTCCCAATAAGTCTTCTAGTAGAGAAGGAGAGGAATCTCCATGAAAACAAAGACATGTTAGGCAATCGTGATGCCACAGAACTGTTGATGACTGAATTGTTATGCAGATTTGAGCTCCCATGACCCAGGACTATATAGTCTCCTGAAAGTAGCATCCTTATAAGACCTGACTAATTCTATGGCTGCTTTCTAGTTGTCTAGAGTGGTGATGGCTGTTTCATTCATAATGTACATGGATAAGAGTGACTCTCAACATCAAATAATCTGCTAGCACCACTGGTCATGACTCCTTATCCCAACATTCCCTGAGTAGTCCCAGACTGGCCTCATTTCCTCTCTCTTGGGAGGCAGCTTGTACTGCAGAGTCTGCTTATTCAACACAAACCAATTTTTGATCTTAGGCGTAAAGCTCTGAGTTCTTCAGTATATACAAATCTTGCTTACCTCATAAGTACTATGGGAGGAATAACAATTAGGTAGTTCCCCAGTACCCCAAAATGACCCAGATGCCTCACAACAATACAGGATAATTCTGGAAATGTTTCTTAGGGATGGAGAATTCAGTTTTCTAATATTTTCACAAAAAATTAAAACTCAATAGGGACTTCAGTTAATTTACTAGAAATTATCTGTGTCTTTCTTAAGCTCTTTCTCCCCATCAGCAGAGACCAGAAATCTTGACTGGCTGATACACAGTGGCAGAATTTCAAAGTTCTGTATTTCTCCATAGCCTAATGAATATGTTTTAAGATCCCACTTTACTTTTTAGCTAAGACCGCAGCTTTGGCAATTTAGAGTAAACTGAGGTCAAGCAAAGTTTCCTTAGTTCAGTCATGGAATAACTTCTCTCCTTGGGCTTGGGTCTAAGTTTAGTGTGTTTATGTAGAGCCAGAGCCAGCTGCATAATTTGTAAGGTCCAATACAAAATGAAAATGTGGGGCCTCTTCCTCAAAAATTATTAAGAATTTCAGGATGCTGGGCACAGTGGCTCACGCCTATAATCCCAGCCCTTTGGAAGGCAGGGTAAGAGGATTGCCTGAGCTCAGGGGTTCAAGACCAGCCTGGGCAACTTGACAAGACCTCGTCTCTACAATAAATTAAAAAATTAGCCAGGTGTGGTAATAGTATAGCACGAAACCAACCATAAGGACCTTCTAAGCACAAATGCTGTATGACTATGTAGATCATAAGCCCATGAAGTAGACTTTTCATATTATCATGATATTGGGATGGAGGAAAAGCATCTGCTTTCTGCCGGCATCTGTTAAGAAGGCCTCAGTCCCTTCAGATCAGTGACCCCCACTAGCATCAGACAGAATATCCTCATTCCAACTTCAAGGCACTTCAGGTCTGTGTCAAGGTTGAGCTTCTTTTAGATGCAGAGAGACCCAATGAGCCATGTCTCTTGCCATATTGGCATAAGTAGAAGTTTTGCAAAGATGACTAGATTTTGTGTCATACCATCCAATTAGCCATCTTTGTTTCTCTTTTACCATGCTCAGCATTCCCCCTGTTCCCCATGCCCAAATAAGATGGAGGAACAGTCTCCTATATTCTTAGATCCCCAAAGTTTTGGTTTCTGTCAACTCAAACCTCAACCTTTTGGCCATACTCAGCTCAGAAGAATCAGGAACAGGGTCTCTTTAAAGAGATGCCCACCACTATTGCTGCCTGGCTCTCTCTACTTCCCCCCTACTTATTTATTTTTTTCAAATACTCTTTTTAAGAGTCAAAACAGGGCATGGTAGCAAAGATATTACCCTGTCTTAACAAAGGGGATCTCAGTTTTAAATGCTCATAATTTACTTAATTTGTTATCTAAGCTCGTCTATGGCCTTCATTCCCTGGGGTAGTAGATTTATTCATTTATTAGTTTGTTCATTCAAAAATAAATCAATAAAATGCCATTAGATGCTAAGCAGTGATTTTTAGTGCTGGGAATACTGTGGAAGACAAGACAGACAATGTCTTCATAAGATTTATTTTCTAGATTGGAGGTCAGCAAACAATGCCCTGCAGACATATTCTAACCCACTGCCTGCTTTTGTAAATACAGTTTTAGCGGATCACAGCCACACCCATTTATTTCCATATGGTTATGACTGCTACAACAGCAGAGCTTATTAGCTGCAGCATAGACCATATGTCGTAAACCTCCTAAAATATTTATCTGGTCCTTTCAGTGCAAATTTGCAAACTATTGCTAGGGTAAATGGGTGAGACTGGTCATAAACAGATAAAGAATAAATAATATATAGATTAGGATGTCATTAAAGTAAAACAAGGTTGGGTGAGAAATACAGGGTCACTGGTGTGGAAAAAGCTAGTTCAAACAGGCTGTTCAGAAAAGTGTTCCCAGAGGAGGCAGCACTGGTGCCTAGACTGAAAGGTAGGAGAACAAAACCATAGGAATATCTGTGGGAATAGAGTGCAAAGGTCGTGAGAAACAGAGTGGTCTTATTCTACTTGGACATTTCAATTAGCAAAGTCTAGTTGGGATGGAGGAAGGTCAAGGAGTAAGAGGAAATATATATTGTGTAATATATCAACATTTTATTGCATAGTATGTCTTTTCCTTTTCTGGCCTTGGTAATGGTAGACTTCAGAGAGTAAGAAGAGCTAGGAAGACAATTCACAGACATTCTTAGGCTATCTTTGCTTCCCTTTCCACAGCTACCATTTAAAGATTATTTCTTCTTATCTTCTTAACTGTAGATAAATGATAAAGATTGGAAAATACTAGAGAGAACCATTATATGAACAACACTACCATTAAGGTCATGATAAACTGACTCATAAATGAAGCAAATAGCACCCAAATTCCTTACCCACCATCAACATGGTTTAAAACATAAGACTTTTTTAGTGTACTATAATGGAAAGAAGTGAGTTTCGATGCCACACAGTTTTCCTGGTTGACAAGCAATATACCTTCTCTGAGTCACAATGTTCTAATCTAGAAAATGAGGTTAATAATGCCAGCCTTGAGGATTTTTTTTTTATAAAGGGTAAATGGCATAATGCATAGAAAAGTGACTGGCTGGGTTTCCTGGGTGCTAACTGGATATGATTTCCCCAGTCTCACCCTTCTTCTCTTCCTCAGTCGGCAGTGGCACTGCACAGCTTGTGTTGATTTATGACCTAACTCTGGTACCTTCTGATCCTTTATCAGTCTGTCTAGCATCCCCAGAGGTGGCGCTCCCTGCCTTCGCTGTAAGGGAAGTGTTAACATGAGAGATGTGCAATGCCTGCTCACCTCTCACTGATGCCCTGGAGTGGGCAATGGATTAGCCTTTGAGTACAAACATTTCACTTCTCCCTCCAGAGGTTTCTGTGACTGTGTCTGACCAGCTTGCTTTTAGATCATGCTAAAATCACAGGCCAATTTTGTTAAGTTCAAAAGAAAACAGTCTTTTGACTTAAATTGATGAACTATTTCAGATTATCTAGACCTTGGTGGGTACTGGACCAGCAGCATCACCATCACCCAGGAGCCTGTTAGAAATGCAGAGTCTCAGGTAACATCTCAGGCCCACAAAATCAGAATCTTCATTTTCCCGAGAGCCTTATGTGATCTATAAGCACATTAAAGTTTGAAGACCATAAAATAAAGGTTCCTAATCTGATTTTATACAGGTCTTTGTCCCATGCCCAGCATGTTTCACTGATCTGATAATTTTGAAAAGCTTCATGAATAACTCTCATGTGCAGCTAGCCTTGAGACCCACTGGTCCACATCAACCTTTTCATAAAGCTCAACAGTGTTAAGGGTCTGGTTCAAAATCATGCAGTAGATGTCTAACAGAGTTGGTATTAGAACTGTAATACCCAAAGGCTCAGTCTTACATTCATTTCTTTGTATCCCATTGGCCCTCCTTGGGCAGATTAGTAAGGACATATATTCACTTTTATAATGATCTGTAAATTGAACATAGTAGAGAGTTTTATAACTCAAACTTCCAATTCATTGAATCTACCCAAATTAAACTCAAAAAAAGCTGTCCTGCAAAAATTTCACTCAAATTTATAATGAGAGCAAAGAATTTTACGAAATATCTCCACTATATATTTCCCTCTTAGTTAATTTTGAAGGCCAGTTTTTTCCCCTAGAATATTATGTGTGTTAAACTAACACTCTCCTTTTTTCTTCTAATAACTACCTTCCTCTGCTTATTTAACTTCTAGAGTGAATACATCTTTTCAGTCCCAAACTAAAATTATATTTCCTTTAACCATTTCTATGATTTCCCTAAAAATGAGCTTTTACTTCCTACAAACATCCTTGTTGGATGATGTGAACCTCTCTGAAGGAAAGTGGCAGAGATCATGCTCAGCAAATAATTTAGGTGCCCATTTATACATTCTGCAGCCTCTTGCAGATAAGGCTGGAGCAGTATGACTAGTTCATGCCAAAGGACTCTGAGCAGAAATTTTTGTGTCACTTCTTGGACGAGGCATTTAAGAGACAGTATGCTAGTTCTAGCTCTCCCTTCTGAGTGAAAAACTTGGAAGCTGTGTTTGTATAGTAATGTCACAGTTAAGAGGACCTGGATCCCTGTGCCACCAGATGGAAGAGAGTCTCCACCTACCCACATGAGATGTTGTCTGAGTAAGAAATAAATGTGTCGTGTTAAGTCACTAAGACTCGAGTAGAGAGGTTGTGGGTAGGAGCAGCTGGCATTGCATAAGAAGTGCATAGCACTAGTGCTTCTCAAAACGTATTGTGCATATAAATTACATGGAGACCTTGTTAAAATATTAAAATTCAGCAGGTCTGGGAAGGACCTTAAGAGTCTGCATTGATTACAAGTCCCCACTATAGGAATCCTCGCACAATAGAGTAGTAAAACACTAAAACATTCTCCATTGTTTTATAATATTTGCACATATATATTCTTTCTCTAACTGGATAGCAAGTTCTCTTTGGTTTTAGTAATTCCTACCATAAACACATTCAAGAACGCTGAGGAAGTTAACAAAAATTGCAGAGCATGGTCTTCTGAAAAGTCTTTTCTTTATAAAAACAATGAGAAAACTCATAAACATTTAAAGAAAAAAAAAACTTTTTTAGAACTCTGGAAATTAACTGAAGACTTACCAGAATCTGGGGTGCACTTCTGCAAGAAAAATGGTAGAATCTCAGTAAGGACAGAGAACTTTGTGCCTGTTAACTTGTTCTAGTTCAGCCTCACTAATCATCAGAGAAATGCAAATTAAAACCACATTGAGATACCATCTAACTCCAGTAAGAATGGCCATCATGAATAAAACAAACAACAGGCGAGGATGCAGAGAGAAAAAGGAACGCTTCTACACTGTTGATGGGAATGCAATATCTAGTGCAACCTCTTTGGAAAACAATGTGGTGATTTCTCAAAGAACTAGACTTTGACCTTCCATATGACCCAGCAATTCCCCTATTGGGAATAAACCTGGAGGAACTCAAGTCATTCTACCAAAAAAGGTACCTGCACATGCATGTTTGTTGCAACTCTATTCACAGTAACAAAAACATGGAACCAACCATGCTTCCCATCAAAGCTAGACTGGATTTTTAAAATGTGGTACATATACACAATGGAATATTATGCGGTAAAAAAAAAAAGGAGAAACATATGGACTTCACAGCAACTTGGATGGATTTAGAGTCTATCATACTCAGTGATCTAGCACAGAAACAAAGAACAGAGTATCTTATGTTTTCACTCATAAGCAGACCTTGAACAATTATTATAATGCTATAAGAAAGGGTTTGTCAGTAGTGGGAAAGTGTCAGGGGAGGGAGGGTGGGATTGGTAGTTGAGGGAAGCTGCTAGGGTAGGGAGGAGCATACCTCATCATCAATGGTACCTGCATAATCAACGTTTGTACACCTAACCTTGAATTGTACTCCACATCTTTATAATTTAAAAAAAAGAAAGGAATTGGCAATAGTGGGAAACTGCCAGGGGAGTGGAGATGGGATTGGCAGTTGAGGGAAACTGCCAGGGAAGGGTAGGGCACCTCATCAACAAGGGTACCTGCATAATGAACATTTGCATACCTAACCCTGAATTGTGCCCCACATGTTTTAAATAAACAAACAAACAAATAAAGTAAAAATAAAGAAAAAAAGAAAAATAACTGACTAGATTCACAGTGACAACCACTATTCTGTCATTGAATGAAGAAAGTAAAGTGAGATATAGCTCTTTCAAAGCCTGATTCTCAGAAAATTGTCAAATGACAAACTTAACCAAAATGAAATATAAATTAAGACATTTCCGTATATACAAAAACTGGAAATTCCTCATTAGAAGACCAGACTTTTAAAAAATGCTTAAGGATGTCCTGTAAACTGATATGAAAAGAGACTACACTGTAACTTTAATCCATATGAAGAAATAAAGACAACAGAAAAAGGTAACAACATAAAGATATATAAAAACATTATACATGGATTTTTTTGTACATTTTTTCTCCCATCTCATTTAGACGACAGTTCCAAAAAGCAATAATAAATATTAGGCACAAAAATGAATAGAAATTAGTTGTATTTCTATATACTAGCAATGCATAATCTGAAAACTAAATTTAGAAAATAATTTCAATTTGCAATATTACCCAAACAAAACTAAATGATTAAATAAAAGAAGTGCAGTATTTGTACACTGATATATATATTTTAAAAAAACCTTGTTAAAATAAATTAATGAAAACCCACAAAATTGAGAATACATCCCATTTTCATGAATTGGAAGACATAATATTGTTAACATGGCAGTTAAGCCCAAACAGACTTACAGATCAATGCACTTTCTATAAAAATACATAGCTTTTTAAAAATAGAAATTGGCAAGCTGATGCTAAAAATAATATGAGTATTCAAGGAGTTTCAGAATAATCAAAACAATCTTGGGATGGAAGAGCAACTTTTGATGACACATATTCCATTTTCAAACCATGTTACAAAAGATATAGTAATCAAGGCTAGGTAATATTGGAATAAAATTAAGAGTTTAGAAATAAACTCATACATCTTTGGCCAATGGATTTTTTTATAACCTCTAAGATAATTTATTGGGGGAAGAATAATCTTTTCAATAAATGGTGTTGAGACAATAGGATAGTCACATGCAGAAGTATGAACTTTGACAATCCACTTCCTCATACCATATACAAAAATTAGCTATAAATAAATCAAACGCTTAAGAGTTATAACTATAAAACTCAGAAAGCATAACAGTAGTATTGTGACTTTGTGTTAGGCAAGGGCTAGACAATATAACAGTAAAAGCAAGAGCAACAAAAGCAAAGAAATTAAATTTCACCAAAATTGAAAACTTTTGTGCATCAAGTAATATAACCAAGAAAGTGAAAAGACAATCCAGAGAATGGAAAAAATATTTGCAAAGTGTACATTTGATAAATATCTAGTATCTAGAATATATAAAAAACTTAAAATTCAACAATAAAGAGACAAATAACCCAATTTTTTAAATGGGTAAAGAATATGAATAGATATATCTCCAAAGACATACAAATAGGCAGGAAGCACATCAAATGATGCTCAACATCATTAGTTATTAAGGAAATGCAAATTAAAATTACAAAGGAATTCTACTTCATAGACACAAGAATGGCTATAATCAAATAGACAAGCAATAAGTCTTGATGAGGATACTGATAAAATGAAACGCTTATACATTGCTGGTGGGAATGTAAATGGTGCAGCCACTATAGAAGCAGTTTGGCAGTTCCTCAAAAAGTGATATATACAGTTACCATATCATCCAGCAATTTCACTCCTAGGTATATGCCCAAGAGAGTTCGAAACATATTCACAAGCAGAATCTTGTTCACAAGTGTTCATAGCAGTATTGTTATCATAAAAGTATAAACAACCCAATGTCCATCAACTGATGATTGGCTAAGTAAAATGCTGAACATTTATAAAAGGAAATATTGTTCAACCATGCTACAGCATAGACAAATCTTGAAAATAAGTGAAAGAAGCCAAACACAGTAAGCCGCATATTGTATAACTCAATTTATGTGAAATGTCTAGCATGAGCAAATTAGAGGCAGAAAGGTTTGTGGTTACCAAGGACTGAGGGAGGAGAGGACTGGTTGTTAGCGACTACCAAAGAGTCGAGAGATTTTTTTTTTGAGGTGATGAAACTATTCTGGAATTAGAGTGGTGGTGGTTGTACAATTTTGTGAAATATGCTGAAAATAAATAGATTTTACACTGTGAAAAGGAGAGATTTGTGGTGTATGAATTATATTCCCATAAAATTATAAAAGAGAGCCAAATAAAAGTTTTTTAGTTAAAAAGTATAGTAACTGAATGAAATGAAAACAAAATACAAACAAACAAGCAAAATGAAAGTTGTACAGGAGGCAGAAGGAAAGGAGTAGGCATAGAGAGCTAGAAATATTTTGGATTTGATTGGGAGCACTACTCTCTTTCTAGAGTTCCCTGAATAAGCCTTTTTTTTTTTTTCCAACTTTTCATATACAATTTCTTCTCCCAAGGACTTTTTCTTTTCACTCTGGTCTACTCTAGGAAAACATAAGTCCTAAGTTCAAAATGTGACCCCAATATGAACCATTTCCGCTTCCTCCATGATTTAACCCCATTTCCCATATTGTCATAGCACTTTGTACACGTTCCCAAGGTAGTAAATATATTTTCATTTTTTATGCATTAATTGAGGCATTATTTGCATAGAGTGCACACATCTTAAGTGTAGAGTTCTATGAATGTGTTACTTATGTTTATACCCATGCAACTACCCCAAGATAAATATATAAGTGATTTCTAGACTCCCAGAAATCTGCTTCATGCCCTTCCCAGTTAATCAAAGATAATCTCGCTTTTGACTTCTATCTGAATAGATCAGTTTTGCCTGTTTTCAAATAGTGTTTTTGAACTCAAGCAATACATGCTCACTCATATCTGAATTCTTCATTCAACACTATGTCTGTTAAATTTATCCATGTTCTTGTATGTAGCAATCATTTCTTCTTTTTCACTCCTATATAGTATTCCATTGTATGACTACATCACACTTTTTATCCATTTAAATATCAATAGATATTTAAGTTTGTTTTCATTTGGGAGCTGTTATTAGTAATAAGGTTGTAGGAACTTTTCTATATTTGCCTTTCAGAAAGCATAAGCACTCATTTCTGTTGGGTATAAACTCAAGAGTGGAAGTCTTGGGTTATGGTACATAAATATGCTTTGCTGTATTAAATATTGAAAAACAATTTTCCAATTTGGATCTTCTGTTCTGCAACCCCAGAACAATGTATAAGAGCGTGGAGCTGTGTTTTAATTGCCTGTCTACATGCCTATCACTCTACTACAGTATTAGCACCCTTAGGGCACAAAACATACTCTTTCAACTTTGTGTCCTGAATATACGACTTGATATGAAAAATTTAGGAAATGATGCCAGCATCATTTTCTGTAAAGGAAATCTTTTTTGTAAAGGTTCAAATAGTAAATATTTGAGGCTTTGCAGGCCCTACAGTCTCTATTGCAATGAGAGCAGCCATAAACAATATATAACAAATAAGCATAACTGTGTGCCAAAAGAACTTTATTTATAAAAACAAGTAACAAAACAGTTTTGGCCTATAGTCTATAATTTACCATCTCCTGCAATCCTCACTCCTGCCCACATTATTCTCTGACCTTATCTTCTACCACTGTCTCCCTTGTTCTCTCCAGTAGAGTCACACTGGCTTCCAGAATACTCCCACCCCAGGCTCTCTTCAAGACCAGTCCCTTACCTGGAATGTTCTTTTATGAGATTTCCTGGGGTGACCACCTCACCTCAAATCTGGCCTAAGTGATGCCTCCCCATCTTCTTTTTCTATTTTACTTTTCTCCATAGCATTTATTAGCATCTAACATACTATGTATTTTATTATTTTGTGTCTTATTTATCCCCACCATCACCCTTCCCCACCCCATACACACAAGAATAGGGATTTCTGACTTCACTTGTAAAAAGTCCAATGAGGTATCCCCAGCACCTGAAACAGTGTCTATCACATAGTAGATGCCTGATATATATGTGTTGAATGCATGATCCCGGGGTCCATGTGAATGAAGCCCAGGGCTATAATTCCTCTGGCCGGTGTGACTGCAGTAGGTCTCCCCACTTTCCACTGCAGTCGTGGTCATGAAGCCTGGGCTTCCTAATAACAAAAACACAGAGACAGAGATATGGTTCCCACCAGAGAGCATGACAGAGGGGCGTGACAAATGGTAAGTTGGCTACTGTAGGTTATTATGCAACAATATTATACTTATATCTAAATTGAGTGGCCATGTGACTCACCAGGCAAGGCCTAAATAATTATGTCTTTGTGCTATAATTACACAGTACCACCAGATTATAGACATTAGGGGTGGAAAACAATAATACTGCTAATGAAACCCTGTTTTCAAATTGAGGTCTTCTTTCCACACAGGTCAGAGTGCTTTAGACTGTTTCACAACAGTACCTCTCCCAGAGGGAAAAAGTTCAATTCCCAGTTAGTTGAAAGAAAAACCAAGCTACAAGGTTAACATAACTGCTTTCAGACCACATAATATTATTGATTGAACAAAGTTAAAAATAAAACTACAGGCAATCATTTTATCCACCTTTACCACTCTTCCTCAGGAAACCCAAATATCCTAACCCTCAAAAGTTTCTGGGAATAAAGGATCGAGACTTTGAAAACCGCTTCATAGTGTCTGCTTAATTACTCCTTTATAGAATAAGCAACCCAACGAGAAAGATCTTAGCTTTCTGATGAGATCCTTTCATCATCCCCAGACAGCTGTAAAGCACCAAACATACCACATGGAAAGAAGTTTGGATCATCCTGGCATCTCTTCCATGAATACTTTTGTCCATTCAGCTCCTCATCATAGTTTCTACCTGCCCCATTCAAGGTGGAAGAGCTGGAGATGCTTTTCTGAAACAAGAGATGAAAATAGCAATTGTTGGAAATATATGCTCCAGGCTTTATGCTAAGTGCTTCTAAGTATCTCCCTTGCTTAGCATTGCTCAGACAGTATTGTTCTTGTTTGTGGAAAGTAGAGAAGTTGAGGCTTACAAAGGTTCAAAACATTGTCCGAGATCACACACCTCGATAACAGCAGAGTGGGGATTCAAACTGAGGTCTTTTTTATTCTAGAACACTGCAGATGTCTTATATTTTTTGGCTATGAGCAGAAATTATTCAGAAGTAAACCCCTGTCTTAGAAAAAGCTAGCTTTAACTCTGATAATCACATAAATACCAGGATAATTTTTGAATAACAATGATATTAATCATTACATATTGATTTTTAAATAGCTTCAGAAAGACATAATTCACATGACATGCAGTTCATCTATTTAAAGTGCACAAGCCGGGCTCGGTGGCTCAATCTGTAATCCCGCGCCTTTGGGAGGCTGAGGTGAGTGGATTGCCTGAGCCCGCGGGTTCGAGGCCTGCCTGGGCAGCAAGACCTCATCTCTACAATAAATCAAAAAATCAGCCTGGTGTCGTAGCGCATACCTGTAATTCCGGTTACTCGGAATGCTGAGGCGGAAGGATCACCGGAACCCAGCAGGCGAGGCTGTGGTGGCCGGGAGTGGCCACTGCATTCCAGTCTGGGCGACCGAGTGAGACTCCAACTCAAAAAATAAATAAATAAATAAATATTTAAAGTGTACAGATCAACGGTTTTTAGTTTATTCATAGAGATATACAGCTGTGATGACAATTTTTTATTTTTTTATTTTTCTTTCTTTTTTCTTTTTATTTTTGCATGTATTTTGATTCAAGCAATTTTACAGAATGACAATTTAAGTTTAGAATATCTTAATCATCCAAAAGAAATTGATCCCTGTCTCCCCCCCCACAACTTCCATCCCAAGACCACCACTAATCTGCAATCTGTATTAGATTTGCCTATTCTAGACTATTTCACATAGATGGAATCATATACTATATGATCTTTTGTGACTTACTACTTTGTAGCATAATGTTTTCAGAGTTTATTCATACTGTAGCATGTGTATGTATCAGAACTTTCTTACTTTTTATTGCCAAATAATATCTCATTGCACGGATATACCACATTTTGTTCATCCATTCATCAGTAAATGAACATTTGAGTTGTTACCACTTTGGGGCATTATGAATAATGTTGCTATGAATATTAATAAATGCGTTGCATAAAACTATGTTTTCATTTCTTTTAAATATCCTGGAGTGTAATTACTGGGTCATATGGTAACTCTGTATTTCACTTTTTAAGAAACTGTCAAACTGTCTTCCAAAGGGGCTTCACCATTTTGCATTCCCGTCAGCTATGAGGGTTTCAGTATCTTCACATCCTTGCCAATACTTGCTTTGGTCTATCTTTTTTATTGCAACCTTTCTAATGAATGTGAAGCAGGATCTCATTGTGGTTTTAATTGCATTTTCCTAGTGACTAATGATGCTGAGCATCTTTTGATGTTCTTACTGGCCATCTGAATGTCTTCCTTTGAAAAATGTCTTTTCAGACTCTTTTCCCATTTTTAATCAGATTATCTTTTATTATTTAGTTGTAAGATTATATATATATACATATATTCTAGATATGTCTATTATCAGATATGTGGTTTGCAAGTATTTTATTCCATTCTGTGTCTTGCTTCTCACATTTTTTGTTTGTTTATAGAGACAGGGTCTTGCTTTGTTCCTCAAACTAGAGTGCAGTGGTGTGATCATAGTTCCCTGCAGCTCAAATTCCTTTTTAATTTTGATGAAGTCCAATTTATTTTTTTCTTTTGTTGCTTGTATTTTTGCTATTATAGCTAAGAAACCATTGACTAACCCAAAGTCAATAAGATTTACTCTGTTTCCTCTAAGAATCCTATAGTTTTAGTCCTTATTTTATTTTATCCATTTGGAGTTAAATTTTGTGTATTATGTGAGATAGACATCCACTTTTTACATGTGGATATCCAGTTGTCTCAACATCACTTGTTGAAAATACACTCTTTCTCCATTGAAGAAGTGGAGAAGTGTTTTGGTTGCACTGTAGAAAATAAATGGTCATAGGTTTATGAGTGCATATCTGGACTATCAGTTATATTCCATTGTCTATGTAGCTATGTTTATGCCACTATCACATTGTTTTGATTACTGTAATAAGTTTTGAAATCAGGAAGTGTGAGTTATCCAACTTAATACTTTTTCAACATTATTTTGGCTATTCTGGGTCCCATGCAATTTTGCATGAATTTTATGATCAGTTTGTCAATTTCTACCAAAAAAAAAAAATCCCGTTGGCATTTTGCTAAAGATTAGGTTGAATTTTAGATAAGTTTGGAGAATAGTATCATCCTTACAATACTAAACTTCTTATCCATGAGCATAGAATGTTTCTCCATTTGTTTACATCTTTAATTTATTTTCACAGTTTTATATCTTTCAGTGTAGAAACCTTGCACTTTTTTGTTAAATTTGTTTTTAAGTATTTTATCCCATTTGGTGCTATTATTCATTGAATTGCTTTCTTAACTTCATTCTGGATTGTTTATTGCTAGATATAGAAATACAATTGACTTTTTGTATATTGATCTTGATTCTACCACCTTGCTAAACTTATTTGTAAGACCTCATACTTTCATATTGATCTTTGTTTAAAAATTACATTAAGCTGGGCTCGGTGGCTCAGCCTATAATCCCACGCTTTGGGAGGCTGAGGTAAGTGGATTGCCTGAGCCCGCGGGTTCGAGACCCGCCTGGGCAACTTGGCGAGATCTCATCTCTACAATAAATCAAAAAAAATAGCTGGGTGTGATAGTGTGCGCCTGTAATTCCAGCTACTTGGAAGGCTGAGGCGGAAGGATCGCCGGAGCCCAGCAGGTCAAGGTTGCGGTGGCTGGGAGCGGCCACTGCACTCCAGTCTGGGTGACAGAGTGAGACTCCAACTCAAAAGAAAAAATAAATAAATAAATTACATTAAAATTTCTAATCCCATTTAATGTTGAAGCTGTAGAGAAAAGCATATATCAGCTACCCAAGGTGCTTATATTTCAAATGGAGACTCTGAGCTCCAAAAGACAATAAATAACTGGCCCAAAGAAACACAGTGGCAGAGCAGAGATTTAAAAGTCCATCTCTCAACAGTAGTCATTGAGGTATGAGGACTGATTAGCCTTTCCAGGGAGAATAGTCTAAGGACAAAACCTGGGAGCAGTGGGGGGAAAAGAGATCTGAGCAATGGAGACAGAGAAGTCACCAATAGGGAAGTAGGAGAACCAGAATAGAGTAATTGCTCTAGAAAAATGGAGGATGGGAAGGCAAGTAAGACTTGGGATCAGAGGAGCTAAGTTAGTGGTCCTTTTCTGAGCACCATGTCATTTATTCCTCCGCAGCCTCAATTTCTTCACCAACAAGCAACATTGATACTATCTTCTTTTAAAAAAAATTATGGGAAGTACATGGGATCACATATGTGTGAAGCACAGAGGGTTCAACACATTCAAATCATTATTATTTTAATGATTAATCTATTATTATTATTTTAATTATTAATCTATTACTAACCAATAATTTGTCACCTGTGGAACAGCCCTTGGATGGGAATATCATGACTGTGGCAACAAGACAACCCCCCTAGGAGAGCAGGTTTCGAACAGTGGTAGGTCAGCAGCCTGAAAAGGGCTAACAAGCAAGTGGGCAATGTTGACATGGGAGTCTGAATTCACTTCTCTTTTGAAATGCTTTAGGGTAAAGGAAATGGGAGTCACCAAACAGAAGCATCAGGGTTTTCCCTTGTTGAGGAAGTTGGCTCTGTTTCTTTTTCAATTGAGGTGGGAAAACATGAACAAGTTTGGAAGCAAAATGGATACAAGAAAGAGTAGGAGAAATGGCCAGAAGGGAAAAGAAACAAGAGCTTAAAGGAAGGTTACATTTATGCAAGATTGGGGAGACCTTTCTACCTGAGAAGCAAGCTTCGGTAAAGAGGAAGGAAGAACAGATGGAGAAATGCTGATATGGATGAAAAACAAACATTTATCAAATCGTGCAAGGCACACTGTTAAGATGCTTCATATTCATTAATGTATTAGAAACCATGTATATCACACAGCATGAAGAGAGACAGCAGAGAGAAAGAATCGAAGCCTTGGAGGAATGAAGAAGATCTAGGAACCTGGCATTTAAATAAGATTGGTCTACTGACATATGCATAAATGTAGCTGATGAAAACAACTTTACAACCTACCCCAGCCCAGTCCTACTGCTGCAGCCTCTAAATTCACTTTGCTTGTCTCTGTCCTGGTGTCACTCCTCACCCATTCCTGTGTCTAGTTGGTGTTGTCCTTTTCATTGTCCCTCAGGTCCAGCCCAAGTTACACCTCTGCACATGAACTTGGACTCTGTGATCTTCATCTTTGGAGTTCTCTGTGCTGTGACTTATACCTACTCCAACCTTTCCTTCTCTCCACTGTTCTAGAAAGCCAACTTGTTTGGGACTTTATTTCAGCATCACCACACTTTCCTGGCCCAGTGTTGGGAGTTTTGGCATTAGAGAAGCAATAAGAGAAAAATATAAAAATAAAAATAAGAAAAATACCCACTCAGAGTTGAAAGTTAATGCATCTCTGCAAAATAAATACCATCTGCTACTTTGTATCTCCTGACCTATATCTTCCCATTTCTTTCTCTACTGTCCCCAGCCCTGGTAACCACTGTTTTATCCTCTATCTCTGTAAGTTTTTCTTCTTTTTTTACATTCATGATAGATATGTCAATTTGTTTTATTACAGTAAGCATTTTACTATCTATATACATCTTATAACACCATGTCATCTACCTTAATATATACAACAAAATTTATTTTTAAAATATAAGCATCCTTAAATCATGAGTCACTGACTCAAATAACAGGTAACTTGAATGCAGGCGACATGGAGGTTGTAGCAAACTGCAGCCGTCAGCACTGCCTATTGGGACAGTCCCCACTCAGCTCCAGCCAATTATTGTCAGGGGAAATTTGAGAGAATCACGCCATGAGAGAAGATCTTCCAATTTTTCATGAACTGCAGAAACTCAGATATTTTAGTGTACATTCTCCCAATCTTTAAATGTAAACAACTAATTTGAAAATTTTAAATACAGTATAAACCAAAATAAATTATGTCTGCAAATTATACTTGGTTTTTCAGCTATCAGTTTGTGCTCTATGCTCCATTTCTCACACTAACATTATCCTGACAGACCCGGCTTTCAGGAGAAAATGCTCCTTGATGTCTTCCTGGTAGGCATCTACCTCAATCTGGGCTTCACTCTGAAGCAAAATATAGCCTGGGAAGAGATCTTGCCCATGGACCAAATCCAGCCCATGGCCTTATTTTTAAGTAAAATTTTATTGGAACATCGTCACATTCATTCATATTCTTATTTTCTATGCCTATTTTCCCACTACCACAGCAGAGCTAAGTAGTTGCCCCAGAGACTGTAGCGCCCACAAAGCCTAAAATATTTACAAAAAAAGTCTGATAACCCCTGCTTTAAGGCAAAAATGTTCATAACAGGTCAAAGAGTTACACGTGGTTATTACATGAAGAAACCCACCAGAGTTGTATAATACAGTGGCCATGGTGAATACTGACACCTGCTGCTTTTCCTTCATTTTCTGGAGCTCTTCAACAAATAAGAGGATCCTGGGAAGAAGCTTCTTATAGCAGAAACAATAGGAACTTGGAAACAGGAGACTTCATTAGCAACTCTGACCTTGAACAAGTCACTTAACTTCTCTAAATTCCCAGGTGAGAATCTGTACAACTGGGAAGAAATTCTAACCTTCAGGCTTGTCCTGAGGTTTAAATTGGATTTATATACAAAAGTGTTCAAACAAAGATCCTGGTACATATTAGGTGCTCAATTAACATTAGTCACATTTGAAAGCATTTTGAGTACTGCAAAATCAAAGATCTATGAAGAATCCAATTTGGCTTGAAAGCATTTTGAAGACTGTAAAATTTAGGATTTGATTAAGAATCCTGGTTCTGCTCACAAAATTTAATCATAGGAAGGTACTCCTCAGCCTAGTGGCATTGTTGATAGTGCTCCTGTATTAATCTTGGCTGGGTAGCCACACTGCTTCCCAACTCTATTTTTTATTCAGCTTATCCTCGTCAAGAGTCTGAAGTCTATTTTATTTTATTTATTTATTTATGTATTTTGCGTTGGAGTCTCACTCGGTCGCCCAGACTGGAGTGCAGTGGCCTTTCCCAGCTACTGCAGCCTCGACCTGCAGGGCTCCGGCGAGCCTTCCGCCTCAGCCTTCTGAGTAGCCGGAATTACAGGCGTGCGCTACCACGCCCGGCTGATTTTTTGATTTATTGTAGAGATGAGGTCTCGCTGCCCAGGCGGGTCTCGAACCCCCAGGCTAAGGCAATCCACTCACCTCAGCCTCCCAAAGGCGTGGGATTACAGGCTGAGCCACCAAGCCCGGCTGAATC
>NW_007076497.1:232378-235615 GCF_000164805.1 Carlito syrichta | reverse complement strand
TTTTTTATGGCTGCATAGTATTCCATCGTGTATATGTACCACATTTTTTTAATCCAGTCCTCTTTTGACGGGCAGCATGGTTGTTCCCAGGTTCTTGCTATTGTGAACAATGCTGCGATAAACATACGTGTGCAGGTATCTTTTTTATAGAGTGATTTGAGTTCTTCAGGATATATTCCCAGTAGGGGGATTGTGGGGTCATATGGGAGGTTGGTATTTAGAGCTTTTAGGAATCGCCACACTGCTTTCCACAGAGGTTGCACTAGTTTACACTCCCACCAACAGTGTAGAAGTGTTCCCTTTTCACCACACCCTCTCCAGTAGCTGTTATTTTTTGACTTGTTGATAATTGCCATTCTGACTGCAGTTAGGTGGTATCTCAGTGTGGTTTTGATTTGCATCTCCCTGATGATTAGTGAGGTTGAACATTTCTTCATGTGTTTGTTGGCTGCTCGGATGTCTTCCTTTGTAAAATGTCTGTTCATATCTTTTGCCCATTTTATAATGGGGTTGTTTGTTTTCTTCTTTTCAGCACGTTTGAGTTCCTTGTAGATCAAAGACGTTAAGCCTTTGTCAGACCTGGTGTTGGCAAATATTTTTTCCCAGTCTGTAGGCTGTCTCCCTGCTCTCTTGATGGTTTCTTTGACTTTGCAACAGCTTGTCAGTTTAATAAGGTCCCACTTGTCTATCTTCTCTCTTATGAACTGTGGGTTTCGGGTTTTGTTCAGGAATTGGATGCCAGTTCCGATTTCCATGAGGGTATTTCCTTCATTTTCTAAGGTTCTTATGGTTTGAGGTTTTACATTTAGGTCTCTGATCCATTTGGAGTTAACCTTTGTGCATGGGGATAGATAGGGGTCCTGTTTCAATCTTCTGCATGTGGTCAGCCAGTTTTCCCAGCACCATTTACTGAATAGGTTCTCCTCTCCCCAGTGGTAGGTGGTGGAGGGTTTGTCGAAGATGAGTTGGTTGAGAAATTGAGGTTTTGCTTCTGGAATCTCAATTCTATTCCATTGATCTATATGCCTGTTCCTATACCAATACCAAGCTGTTTTGATGATTGTAGCTTTATAGTAAAGTTTGAAGTCTGGTAATGTGATACCACCTGCTTTGTTTTTTTTTGCTGAGGATTGATCTGGCTATTCTTGGACGTTTGCGTTTCCATATGAATTCCTGTGTTGTTTTTTCTAGGTCTGAGAAGAATGTTGCTCGTAATTTGATGGGTATTGCATTGAATTTGTAGATTGCCTTAGGTAAGATGGACATCTTCACAATATTGATTCTTCCGATCCATGAGCATGGGATATTTTTCCACTTGTTTGTGTCATCTTTGATTTCTTTGAGCAGTGTTTTGTAGTTTTCCTTGTAAAGGTCTTTCACATCTCTGGTTAGGAAGATGCCAAGGTATTTCATTTTTTTTGTGGCTATTGTGAATGGAATTGTGTTTTCTATTTGGGTTTCTGTTTGTTTATTATTGGTGTAGAGAAATACGATTGTCTTTTGTACATTTATTTTGTAACCTGAGACTTTGCCAAAGGACTTTATCAGTGTAAGGAGGTTTTTGACAGATTCTCTTGGGTTTTCAAGGTATACAATCATATCATCTGCAAAGAGAGATAATTTGACTTCCTCTTTTCCTATTTGGATACCCATGATTGCCTTCTCTTCTCTGATTGCTTGAGCCAGGACTTCCAATACTATGTTGAACAGGAGGGGTGAGAGAGGGCATCCTTGTCTTGTTCCAGTTTTCAGGGGAAATAGTTCTAATTTTTGTCCATTTAGGAGTATGCTGGCTGTGGGTTTCTCGTAGATGGCTTTTACTATTTTGAGGTATGTTCCCCGTATGTCTAGATGTTCAAGGATTTTTATCGAGAAGGGGTGCTGGGTTTTATCAAAAGCTTTTTCTGCATCTAATGATATAATCATGTGGTTTTTGTTTTGACATCTGTTGATGTATTTAATTACATTTATGGTTTTACGATGTTGAACCAGCCTTGCAACCCAGGAATGAAGCCTACTTGGTCATGATGGATAATTCTTGAGATGTATTGGTGAATCCGGTTTGCTAGGATCTTGTTGAGAATTTTAGCATCTATCTTCATCAAATATATTGGCCTGTAGTTCTCTTTCTTTGTTGGAACTTTACCTGGCTTGGGTATCAATGTGATGTTGGCTTTATAAAATGATTTGGGGAGAGTTCCATCTTTTTCAATCGCCTGGAATAGCTTCAGTAGGATTGATATCAGCTCCTCCTTAAATGTCTTGTAGAATTCTGCTGGAAAACCATCTGGGCCAGGGCTTTTTTTTGTAGGAAGTTTTCTTATTATGTAGTCGATTTCCATGATTGTTATTGGTCTATTTAGGGTCTCAATTTCTTTTTGTTCCAACTTAGGTAGGTTGTGTGATGTCAGAAAGTCCTCCATTTCCTTAAGGTTTTCAAGTTTGTTTCCATACAAGTGTACATAGTAGTCTCTAATGATCTTTTGTATTTCTTCAGGGTCAGATGTGACTTCATCTTTGTGTTTCTGATTGTGCTTATTTGGTTTTTTTCTCCTTTTTTTCTTGGTCAGTCTAGCTAGGGGACCATCGATCTTGTTTATCCTTTCGAAGAACCAGCTTTTTGTTTCATTGATTTTTTTGTATTATCTTTTTGTCTTCTATGTCCTGGATTTGGGCTTTTATTTTGGTGATCTGGATTCTTCTGCTGAAATTAGGGTTTTTGTGGTCTTGCTTTTCTAGCTGCTTTAGGTGGCTTATTAGGTTGTTAATTTGTGTTCCTTCCATTTTCCTCATGTGTGTTTGTAGGGATATAAATTCCCTCTTATTACAGCTTTTAAGGCGTCCCAGAGATTTTGGTAAGATGTTTCTTCGTTTTCATTTCTTTCCAGGTATCGTTTGATCTCTGTTTTGGTTTCATCATTGACCCAGGGGTTGTTTAGCATCATGCTGTTTAGTGTCCATGTCTTTGTGGGTTTTGGGGGACCTTGCTGGTGTCAATGTTTATTTTTATTCCACTGTGGTCCGAGAAGGTGCATGGTAAAATTTCAGTCCTTTTAAATTTGCTTATGCTTGATTTGTGTCCAATTATGTGGTTGATCTTAGAATATGTTCCATGCGGTGATGAGTAGAATGTGTATTCTGTGGTCTTTGGATGGAGTGTTCTGTAGGTATCAATTAAGTCCATTTGGTCAAGAGTCTCATTGAGGTTCCAGATCTCCTTGCTGATTTTTTGTCCTG